>NC_052161.1:86664029-86825281 GCF_902713615.1 Scyliorhinus canicula
GGCCAATCCTTTCTCTAGTTACTCTCTTGCTCCTTACATACGAATAAAATGCTTTGGGATTTTCCTTAACCCTGTTAGCCAAAGATATTTCATGACCCCTTTTAGCCCTCTTTATTGCGCGTTTGAGATTCGTCCTACTTTCCCGATATTCCTCCAAAGCTTCATCAGTTTTGAGTTGCCTCGATCCTATGTATGCTTCCTTTTTCATCTTAGCTAGTCTCACAATTTCACCCGTCATCCATGGTTCCCTAATCTTGCCATTTCTATCTTTCATTTTCACAGGAACATGTCTGTCCTGCACTCTAATCAACCTTTCCTTAAAAGACTTCCACATTTCAAATGTGGATTTACCCTTAGCTCCTGCCGAATTTTGTTATACTCTGCCTTTCCCCAATTTAGTACTCTTCCTTTCGGACCCCTCTTGTCCTTGTCCATGCGTATTCTAAAACTTACGGAATTGTGATCGCTATTCCCAAAGTAATCACCGACTGAAACATCAACCACCTGGCAGGGATCATTCCCCAATACCAGGTCCAGTATGGCCCCTTCCCGAGTTGGACTATTTACATACTGCTCTAAAAAACTCTCCTGGATGCTCCTTACAAACTCTGCCACATCTACGCCTCCAACACGACACGAATCCCATTCAATGTTGGGGAAGTTAAAATCTTCCATCACAACCACCCTATTGCTCCTACATTTTTCTATAATCTGTCTGCATATTTGTACCTCTACTTCATGCTCGCTTTTGGGAGGCCTGTAGTAAGGTCCCAACAATGTTACTGCACCCTTCCTATTTCTCAGCTCCACCCATATTGCCTCAGTGCTCGTATCCTCCATCATGCTGTACTGTTCTATGTTCTATGCCCTCCTTAATCACAGCTGTGATATCATCTCTGATGAGTAATGCAACTCCACCCCTTCTACCTCCCTCTCTATCCCTCCTGAAGCATCTATACCCTGGGATATTCAGTTGCCAGTCCTGCCCTTCCCTCAACCAAGTCTCAGTAATACCAATAGCATCATATTCCCAGGTACTGATCCAAGCCCTAAGTTCATCTGCCTTACCTGCTACACTTCTCGCATTAAAACAAATGCACCTCAGACCACCTTTGCGTTCATCATCTCTTCCCTGCCTACTCTTCCCCTTAGTCATATTGAGTTTATTGTCTCGTACCTTACTGGCTTTAGTTGCTGCTTCTTTACTGACCTCTAACTTCCTAATCTGGTTCCCATCCCCCTGCCACATTAGTTTAAAACCTCCCCAATAGTGTTAGCAAAAGCACCCCCTAGGACATTGGTTCCAGTCCTGCCCAGGTGTAGACCATCCGGTTTGTAATGGTCCCACCGTCCCCAGAACCAGTTCCAATGTCCCAAAAATCTGAACCCCTCCCTCCTGCACCATCTCTCAAGCCACGTATTAATTCTGACTATTCTTGAATTTCTACTCTGACTGTCCCATGGCACTGGTAGCAATCCTGAGATTACTACCTTTGAGGTCCTACTTTTTAACCTATCTCCCAACTCCCTAAATACTGATTGTAGGACCTCATCCCTTTTTTTTACCTATATCGTCGGTGCCTATATGCACCACGACAACTGGCTGTTCACCCTCCCCCTTCAGTATGTCCTGCAGCCGATCGGAGACATCCCTGACCCGAGCACCCGGGAGGCAACATACCATTCGGGAGTCTCGTTTTCGACCACAGAAATGCCTGTCTACTCCCCTTCCAATTGAATCCCCTATGACTATAGCCCTGCCAGTCTTTTTCCCGACCTTCTGTGCAGCAGAGCTAGCCACGGTGCCATGAACCTGGTTACTACTGCCTTCCCCTGGTGAGTCATCTCCCCCAACAGTATCCAAAACGGTATACCTGTTTTGGAGGGCGATGACCGCAGGGGACACCTGCACTGCCTTCCTGCTCTTTCTCTGCCTTTTGGTCACCCATTCCCTGTCTCCGTCACCAATCCTAATCTGCGGTGTGACCAACTCATTGAACGTGCTATCCACGACCTCCTCAGCATCGCGGATGCTCCAAAGTGAGTCCATCCGCAGCTCCAGAGCCGTCATGCAGTCTAACAGGAGCTGCAGCTGGACACACTTCCCGCACATGAAGCAGTCAGGGGCATCGGCCGCGTCCCTGAACTCCCACATTGAGCACGAGGAGAATAACACGGGTTAGGACTGAATCAAGGAGGAACTTCTTCACTCAGAGGGTGGTTAAAGTATGGAATTCCCTACCGAAAGGAGTAGTAGACGCTACTTCATTGAATATATTTAAAGATAGGGTAGATGTTTTTTTGAAAAATAAAGGAATTACGGGATATGGCGAGAATGCGGGTAAGTGGTTCTGAGACCACGAATAGATCAGCCGTGATCTTATAGAATGGCGGAGCAGGCTCGAAGGGCCCGACGGTCTACTTCTGCTCCTAGTTCTTATGTTCTTATGTTCTCTCTCTTGCCGGCTCTCTACCCCCACTCCCACTGCCCTGAGTCCTGAGTCCTGACGCTGGGATTAGGGAGTGTCGTGTTTCCTGTTCCCATGGCGATATCAGTTTTCTGACTCCTCGGCATCCTGCAGACAAAGCCCCATTGCCCCTCCCGTGCACTTGGCCGTTCCTGCCAAACAATGCGGCGTCCCTCCCCCCCGCATCTCCGCGGCAACGCTAAACAAACTTCAGTTGCCAGGGGAGACCCACTCGGCCGATTGACGGCTTGCCTGGCAACCGCTTCTGGGGCGGGGTTGGGGCCGGGGGGGGGGGGGGGGGGCACGGGGTGATTGACACCCCCCTCCATCAATGGGAGGGCAGCTCCCCTCAGGCGGGAGCCAGTGATTGGACAAGTGATCCAATTGGAGAGGCCGCACTTTCCAATAGCCTTGGGAGGTGGGCGGGGACACGGGATGAAGAGACTCAGCCCCTTGGATACGATGCCAGTTTGACCGTTGCCTGCTGAGAGTGTCGTTGGTACTGAGAGAGCGAGGGTAGAAAGTGCCAACAATGAGGGAAATCGTACACCTCCAAGCCGGCCAGTGTGGCAATCAGATTGGCGCCAAGGTAGGGGCAGCAGTTGGGTGGCGGCCGAAGGCGGGAAAGCACCTCCCAGGGGCTTCGGGGCGGGTGGGTAGGGCAGGAGCGCTCCTTGCCTTGGGGCGATAACGGGTCTCAGTGTGTGTGTGTGAGAGAGAGAGAGAGAGAGAGAGAGAATGAATGAAAGAAAGAAAGAAAGAGCGTTGGGGGGAGGGAGGGAGCTGCACAAAGATTAACTCGCGAAGTCATTGTGCGTTCGGGTCTCAAGTTACGGTTAATCCGGAGTTAATGCACCGATGGGGGGGGGGGGGGGGGGGGGGGGGGGGGGGGGGGGGGGAGGCAGTGGGGTTTGAAGGAGACAGGGAGACGGTGGGAGTGAGGGATACGGGGAGATACTGGGGAGTGAGGGATACAGGGAGATACTGGGGAGTGAGGGATACAGGGAGACGGTGGGAGTGAGGGATACGGGGAGACGGTGGGAATGAGGGATACAGGGAGACGGTGGGAGTGAGGGATACAGGGAGATACTGGGGAGTGAGGGATACAGGGAGACGGTGGGAGTGAGGGATACGGGGAGACGGTGGGAATGAGGGATACAGGGAGACGGTGGGAGTGAGGATACAGGGAGATACTGGGGAGTGAGGGATACAGGGAGACGGTGGGAGTGAGGGATACAGGGAGATACTGGGGAGTGAGGGATACAGGGTGATACTGGGGAGTGAGGGATACAGGGAGACGGTGGGAGTGAGGGATACAGGGAGATACTGGGGAGTGAGGGATACAGGGAGACGGTGGGAGTGAGGGATACGGGGAGACGGTGGGAGTGGGGGAGACGGTGGGAGTGAGGGATACGGGGAGACGGTGGGACTGAGGGATACGGGGAGACGGTGGGAGTGAGGGATACAGGGAGACGGTGGGAGTGAGGGATACGGGGAGACGGTGGGAATGAGGGATACAGGGAGACGGTGGGAGTGAGGGATACAGGGAGACACTGGGGAGTGAGGGATACAGGGAGACGGTGGGAGTGAGGGATACAGGGAGATACTGGGAGTGAGGGATACAGGGTGATACTGGGGAGTGAGGGATACAGGGAGACGGTGGGAGTGAGGGATACAGGGAGATACTGGGGAGTGAGGGATACAGGGAGACGGTGGGAGTGAGGGATACAGGGAGATACTGGGGAGTGAGGGATACAGGGTGATACTGGGGAGTGAGGGATACGGGGAGACGGTGGGAGTGAGGGATACGGGGAGACGGTGGGAGTGGGGGAGACGGTGGGAGTGAGGGATACGGGGAGACGGTGGGACTGAGGGATACGGGGAGACGGTGGGAGTGAGGGAGACGGGGAGACGGTGGGAGTGAGGGAGACGGGGAGAGGGTGGGAGCGAGGGAGACGGGGAGAGGGTGGGAGCGAGGGATACGGGGAGAGGGTGGGAGCGAGGGATACGGGGAGAGGGTGGGAGCGAGGGTTACGGGGAGAGGGTGGGAGTGAGGGAGACGGGGAGAAGGTGGGAGTGAGGGAGACGGGGAGAAGGTGGGAGTGAGGGATACGGGGAGACGGTGGGAGTGAGGGAGACGGGGAGAGGGTAGGAGTGAGGAAGACGGGGAGACGGTGGGGAGTGAGGGATACGGGGAGACGGTGGGAGTGAGGGAGACGGGGAGAGGGTGGGAGTGAGGGGGACGGGGAGATGGTGGGAGTGAGGGAGACGGGGAGAGGGTGGGAGTGAGGGATACGGGGAGACGGTGGGAGTGAGGGATACGGGGAGACGGTGGGAGTGAGGGATACAGGGGAGACAGTGGGAGTGAGGGATACGGCGAGACGGATGGGAGTGAGGGATACGGGAAGACGGTGGGAGTGATGGATTCGGGGAGACGGTGGGATACGGGGAGACGGTGGGATACGGGGAGACGGTGGGAGTGAGGGATACGGGGAGACGGTGGTGAGTGAGGGATACAGCGAGACGGATGGGAGTGAGGGATACGGGGAGACGGTTGGAGTGAGGGATACGGGGAGACGGTGGGATACGGGGAGACGGTGGGAGTGAGGGATACGGGGAGACGGTGGGAGTGAGGGATACAGGGAGACGGTGGGAGTGAGGTTACGGGGAGGCAGTGGGAGTGAGGGATACGGTTAGAGGGTGGGAGGTTAGGATTTGGAGACGGTGGGAGTGAGGGAGACGTGGGAGTCAGATACGGGAGACGGTGGGGAGTAGGATACGGGAGACGGTGGGAGTGAGGGATATGGGGAGATACTGGGAGTGAGGGATACAGGGAGATACGGGGGAGTGAGGGATACAGGGAGATACTGGGGGAGTGAGGAGATACAGGGAGATACTGGGGAGTGAGGGATACAGGGAGATACTGGGGAGTGAGGATACAGGGAGATACTGGGGAGTGAGGGATACAGGGAGATACTGGGGAGTGAGGGATACAGGAGATACTGGGGAGTGAGGATTACAGGGAGACGCTGGGAGTGAGGGATACAGGGAGATACTGGGGAGTGAGGGATACAGGGAGATACTGGGGAGTGATGTGATACGTGGAGACGGTGGGAGTGAGGGATACAGGGAGATACTGGGGAGTGAGGGATACAGGGAGATACTGGGGAGTGAGGGATACAGGGAGATACTGGGGAGTGAGGAGACAGGGAGATACTGGGGAGTGAGGGATACAGGGAGATACTGGGGAGTGAGGGATACAGGGGGAGATACTGGAAGTGAGGGATACAGGGAGATACTGGAGTGAGGGATACAGGGAGATACTGGGAGTGAGGATACAGGGAGATACTGGGGGAGTGAGTGATACGGGGGGGTGGTGGAGTGAGGGATACGGGAGACGGTGGGAGTGAGGGATACGGGGAGACGGTGGGAGTGAGGGATACAGGGAGACGGTGGGAGTGAGGGGTACGGGGAGAGGGTGGGAGTGAGGGATACGGGGAGATGTGAGGGTGGATGAATGTCAGGCATATTTGGCCAGTCTTCCCTCGTGTTAACATTCCCCTTTTCTCTCTCTCTCTTTCTTTCTCTCTCTCTCTCTCTCCCTTTCTCTCTCAGTTCTGGGAAGTGATCAGTGACGAACACGGCATCGATCCCACTGGGACTTACCATGGGGACAGCGACCTGCAGCTGGAGAGGATTAACGTTTACTACAATGAGGCATCAGGTGACAACCACCCCCTCCCCCAGTCACGCCTGCGTTCATTGGCTACACCTTCTTGGCACCCATGATGCTCTACGCACGACGGCACGTTGGTAGGGGGTCATAAGGTGCAATGGGTGACATGCTCCTCCTCCATCAGCCCCCCCCCCCCCCCCCCCCCCCCCCCCCCCCCCGCCCCGGGCCGCCAGATGTGGCTATTCAACTGCAGCAGGCATCACACATAAAAAAATATATATAAATTTAAAATGTATGTTCTGCTGGTTTAGCTCACTGGGCTAAATCGCTGACATTTAATGCAGACCAAGCAGGCCAGCAGCACGGTTCGATTCCCGTACCAGCCTCCCCGGACAGGCGCCGGTATGTGGCGACTAGGGGCTTTTCACAGTAACTTCATTGAAGCCTACTCGTGACAATAAGCGATTTTCATTTCATTCTAAGCCCATGTAACGGTAGCAAAATATAAAATACACACTCCATAAAATTGCAGTAGTTTGTACAATTTTTTCCCTTTTGTCCCCTCCCCTCCCACACCGCTCCCCACAACGAACAATTCCTCAAATAGCATCATGAACAACCCCACCGCACCTCAAAGCCCTTCTCTGACTCCCTCAATTTGAAGTAGGGCGGGATTCTCTCAGCCCGGGATCAGGCCGGAGAATCCCCGCGACTTGCGCGAATCACGCCACGCTGCGCCGACGCAGGCACGCGATTCTCCACAGAGCGGAGAATGTCACCGACGTGGTTGGCGCCGGTTAGGGGCCGCCCCGCCGATTCTCGGCACGTCTTGGGCCGAGCGGCCATCGTAAAATAGCCGAGTCCTGTCGGCGCCATCCACACATGCTCTCAGCCGGTGGGAACCCGGCGTGGAAGGATCAGGGGGCGGCCTGTGGCGGGGGGAGGGGGGACCAACCCCGGGGGGGGTCCTCCGATGTGGCCTGGTCCGCATCGGGGCCCACTGATAGGCGGGCCGGCCTCTCTGGCTGGGGTCCTCTGTTCTTCCGTGCCAGCCCCTGTAACTGTGAGCCATGTTGCGTCAGGGCTGGCGCGATGCAGTGAGCCACTGCGCATGCGCAGATTGGCGCTGGTGCTACTGCACATGCGCGGACCCAGCGCCGCCCAGTTGACGCCGGGATAGGCAGCTGGAGCGGCGTGAACTGCTCTAGTGCTGTCCCCCTGTAGGGGCCAGAATTGCTGATCCTGAGGCCGTGTTGATGCCGTCGAGAAATGCGACGGTGTTTCTGACGGCGTCAACCTTTAGCCTCGGGATCACAGAATCCCGCCCGTAATCTCCAACCAGAGAAAGTCGTACAAATCACATAGCCAACAGTAGTTAGCACTGCTGCCTCACGGTGCCGAGGACCCGGGTTTGATCCCAGTCCTTGGTCACTGTCCGTGCAGACTTTGCACATCCCAAATATGTGCAGGGTAGGTGGATTGGCCAAACTAAATTGCCTCTTAATTGGGATAAAAAATCCCAACATCGGCCCCCCTTCCACTCTAGCAGCTCCAGTGCATATGAAAACCCTAAGGTCAGCACCATAGGGTCCGGCTGGACCTCCACCCAATTCTCTTAGATAACGTCCCAAACACCGCCTTCCTGTATCTCTCCAGCTTCTCGCAGCCCCAGAACAAATGGGGTCCGCCCACACTTCTCACACCGATGAGCCACACCCTGGAATAACCAACTCACCCTCACCCAATTTAGATGTACCCTGTGCACCACCTTCTCTACATTCACCACCCAGCACGTTTGGGAGTGCCAACCCCCCTTCCTGCCTCAGCCTCTGCAACAGAGCCCTCTTCCCTCTCGATACCTTCCCAGCTCATATAAACTCCAAGATCAACGTCTCCCCACTCCGGAAGAAAGTCTTAAGGAAAAAGATCGGGAGGATCTTGGAAACAAACAGGAACCTTGGCAGCACATTCATCATTACAACCTGCACCCTCCTTGCCATTGTCAAGTGCAAAGTGCCCCAGCTCTTAAAATTCCCCTTAACTCCTCCACTAACACTGTCAGATTCCACCTGTGCATCATGGCCCACTCTCTCATCACCAGAATCCCCAAATACCTAAACCTCCCTCTTGCTACCTTAAACGGCAACGCCCCCAAATCGGCCCCCCGTCTGCCGCATTCACCGGAAACACCTCACTCTCCTCAACATTCCTTATACCCGGAGAAGGCCTCAAACCTCTCTACCAGTCCCATGATCCTGCCCACACTCTCCAGTGGTCTGACACAAACAACACCAGGTCGTCTGCGTACGATACCCGGTGCTCCCTGCACCCCTTCACAATCCCTCGCCACTCCGCAGACAGCCTGAAAGGTCATCACCAAGGGTTCAATCGCCAGTGCGAATAACAATGGCGACAGTGGGACCCCTGCTTCGTTCCCCTGTGCAACTCAAAATCTACTGAACTTATCTTGTTCGTGCGCACATATACAACAGACACACCCGCGCCACACATTCAGCCCAAAGCCAAATCTTCCCAGAATTTCAAATAAATGCCTCCACTCCACCTGATCAAAGGCCATCTCCGTATCCATAGAAACAATAACCTCCGCTACCTGCCCCCCCGACGGAGTCATAACGATGTTTAACAGCCTCCTGATGTTGCTGGAGAGCTTGCCTGCCCTTTACAAAACCCGTTTGATTCTCAGAAACCCCCCCGGCACACATTCCTCCACCCTCCCCACCAACACCTTAGCTAATACTTCCTTATTTAACAACAAGATTCTTTCTTTGTTCTTGGAGATGGGCCTGTACGACCCATACTCCAGCGGATCATTCCCCTTTTTTGGGATAAGTGTAATCGACGCCCGAGTCAGCGTCTCTGGCAATTCCCCCTTCTCCACTACCTCACTATACATCCCCAACAAGTGAGGTGCCAACTCCGCCACACACACCTTGTAAAACTCAGCCGGAGAGCCGTCTGGCCTTGGGGCCTCCCTCGACTGAATTCCCCATATACTGTCTATCACCTCCCTCAGCTCCAGCGAGTCCTCTCATCCTGCCTCTTCTCTTCCTCCAACTCTTGGAACTCCAACTCATCCAAAAACCGCCCCATACCCTCCTCCTCTCCACCCAGCCCCCTGAACACCACGTTTATCCTCCTCGGCTCCGAAACCACCTCCCCATTCTCTGTCCGCACCCTCAGAATTTCCCTGGATGCCGCCTGCCTCCGCAGCTGGTGGGCCAGCATGCGGGTCACCTTCTCCGCACTGACCCCCCCCCCCCCCCCCCCCCCCCCGCCCTCCATACCTACCTTACCGCCTTTCCCATCCTCAACCTGTCATATTGCCCCTGCAACCTCTTCCTCTCTGCCAACATCTCCTCAGTGGGTAAAAGCAAATTACTGCGGATGCTGCAATCTGAAATGAGATTAGTACTGAGTATCTTATGTCCACCTCAACGATCTCATTCAACATGATCCTTCCTTCTCCTCCTATCCTGGTGCACCTTGAACGAGATGATCTCCCCTCGAACCACCACCTTCAATGCCTCCCAGAATGTGGCTACTGACACCTCCCCGTTCTGATTAAGCTCCACATAATCCCCAATCGCCAGCCTCACCTTTTCACAAAACCCTTCATCCGGTAAGAGACCTGAGTCTTGTCTCCACTCCGGCCCCTGTACCTGCCCCTCAGCCTCACCTCCAGCCTATGTGGTGCATGACCAAGATCGCAATTGCCGCATACCCCGCTCCCCCACCACCTCCATCAGCACCGTCCAACTCATCGCAAAGAAATCAATTCGGGAATACATCTTCTACACGTGCGAGAAGAAGGAGCACTCCCCCGTGTCCCCCCACCCCAGGGTTCCTGAGTCCCCCAGATCAACGTTCCTTAAACCCTCCCAACTCCTTCTCCTTCCTCGACCTTCCCATCAACTTGGGGAATGTCCTCTTGTTCAACAAAATGGCTACCTCGACTTCAAAGCAAATCCCGAGAGAAACATGTGTCCTACCCATCCCTTCCTCAGCCTAACCTGCTCATTCACCCAGAGATGCGTCCCCTGCAGGAAAATTGCCTTTGCAGTCAAACTCCTCAGGTGCACAAAAACCCCTGAACTCTTGACCGACCCATTCAGCCCCAGGACGTTCCCTGTCATGACTCTTACCGAGGCTTACGCCTCTATTCCCATCTGCCATGCTTCCCCACCAGTCCTGCCCCACTTAATCCCACTCTGAAGCGGGGGCATTCAAGATCGTGCCCCTCTCCGCCCATGACCATGCTCAACCTCCAACTGTGCCATGTCGCAATCATTGCTTGCTAGTGTGGCAACTCCCACCCAAAGGCCCCCCTTGCACACACCCAACGCCCCCCACCCCCCTACCAGTTCCTTCTTAGCCTGTGCCACCAGCCCCTTACCCCCCTGAATACTGAATACCTCACCCAAAGGGCCACAGGAAGTAGACATGCCAATCTTGGGGAGAACCTCTTCTTCTACACCTTCCACACCAATATTCGTCTGGAACTATTCAGGTAACAGGTTAAAAAGTCCCCAAACCAACACCTTCGAGCCGGAGTTGCCTGTGTGCGACAACTCTCTCCATGGCCGTTATCAGACGTCCTTTTTCCTTATTCTTGCCCAGAACGGGATCATCCTCCATCACCCAGTACTGATGCCATGCCTTTTTCCCTTCTCATCTCTCTCTCTTGCTCCATCTCTCACACAGGGGGCAAGTACGTGCCCAGGGCAGTGCTGGTGGACCTCGAGCCAGGAACCATGGATTCAGTGAGGTCGGGGCCCTTCGGGCAAATCTTCAGGCCCGATAACTTTGTCTTTGGTGAGTCCGGCCGGGCGTGTGCATGCGGCTTCTAGGGCGGCGAGGGACTTTGAGGAGCTTTGAGGAGCAGGGGTGGGTGAACGTGTTAAGGAAAGGCCGCGGTGGTGGGGGAGACACAGGGAGAGCACCAACAGAGAGGGAGGGACAGTGAGGGGCATAACAATGTGGGAAACACGTCCATGAACATTTGGCACGGTTGGGGTGGCATGAGATCTCTCTCCCGTGGCTCTCCCTCAGTACTGACCCTCTGACCGTATGGCAATCCACAGACTGACCCTCCGAAAGTGCGGTACTCCCTCAGTACTGACCCTCTGACAGTGCAGCGCTTCCTCAGTACTGACCCTCTGAGAGTGCGGCACTCCCTCAGTACTGACCCTCTGAGAGTGCGGCACTCCCTCAGTACTGACCCTCTGACAGTGCGGCACTCCCTCAATAGTGACCCTCTGACAGTGCGGCTCTCCCTCAGTACTGACCCTCTGACAGTGCAGCGCCCCCTCAGTACTGACCCTCCAATAGTGCGGTGCTCCCTCAGTGGTGACCCTCAGACAGTGCGGTGCTCCCATACTACTGACCCTCCAACAATGTGGCACTCCCAAAGTACTGACCCTCCAATAGTGCGGTGCTCCCTCAGTCGTGTCCCTCAGACAGTGCGGCACTCCCTCAGTAGTGACCCACAGACTCTGCGGTGCTCGCTCAGTACTGACCCTCCGAGAGTGCGACACTGCCTCAGTACTGACCCGCCTGCAGGGCGGCGCCCCCTCAGTACTGACCCTCCAACAGTGCGGCACTCCCTCAGTACTGACCCTCCAACAATGCGGCATTCCCTCAGTACTGACCCTCTGAGAGTGCGGCACTCCCTCAGTACTGACCCTCTGACAGTGCGGCGCTCCCTCAGTACTGACCCTCTGACAGTGCGGCACTCCCTCAATAGTGACCCTCCGACAGTGCGGCACTCCCTCAGTACTTTTTTTTTTTTTTAAGTTTAGTGTACCCAATCATTTTTCCAATTAAGGGGCAATTTAGAGTGGCCAATCCACCTAGCTGGCACGTTTTTGGGTTGTGGGGGTGAAACCCACGCAAACACGGGGAGAATGTGCAAACTCCACACGGACAGTGACCCAGAGCCGGGATCGAACCTGGGACCTCAGCGCCGTGAGGCCGCAGTGCTAACCCACTGCGCCACCGTGCTGCCTCTCCCTCAGTACTGACTCTCTGACGGTGCAGCGCTCCCTCTGTACTGACCCTCCAATAGTGCGGTGCTCCCTCAGTGGTGACCCTCAGACAGTGCGGTGCTCCCATACTACTGACCCTCCAACAATGTGGCACTCCCAAAGTACTGACCCTCCAATAGTGCGGTGCTCCCTCAGTCGTGTCCCTCAGACAGTGCGGCACTCCCTCAGTAGTGACCCACAGACTCTGCGGTGCTCGCTCAGTACTGACCCTCCGAGAGTGCGACACTCCCTCAGTACTGACCCGCCTGCAGGGCGGCGCCCCCTCAGTACTAACCATCCGGCAGGGCGGCACTCCCTCAGTACTGACCCGCCTGCAGGGCGGCACTCCCTCAGTACTGACCCCCTGCAGTGCGGCACTCCCTCAGTACTGACCCGCCTGCAGGGCGGCGCCCCCTCAGTACTAACCATCCGGCAGGGCGGCACTCCCTCAGTACTAACCATCCGGCAGTGCGGCACTCCCTCAGTACTAACCATCCGGCAGTGCGGCATTCCCAAAGCACTGACCCTCTGACAGTGCAGTGCTCCTTTACTACTGGCCCTCCAATAATGCGATGCTCCCAAAGTACTCACCCTCCAATAGTGCGGTACTCCCTCAGTAGTCACCCTCAGACAGTGCAGTTTTCCCTCAGTAGTGATCCTCAGACAGTGTGGCACCCCCTCAGTATTGACCGTCCAAGGGTGCGGCACTCCCTCAGTACTGACCCTCCGACAATGGGGCGTTCCCTCACTACTAACCCTCCGACAGTGCGGTGCTCCCTCAGTACTAACCCTCCGACAGTGCGGCACTCCCTCAGTACTAACCCTCCGACAGTGCGGTGCTCCCTCAGTACTGACCCTCTGACAGTGAGGCAATCCACAGACTGTCCCTCTGAAGGTGCGGCGCTCCCTCAGTACTGACCCTCCGACAATGCGGCACTTCCAAAGTACTGACACTCCAATAGTGCGTGCTCCCTCAGTACTGACCCTCCAAGCGTATGGCGCTCCCTCCGTTCTGTCCCTCCGAGAGTGTGGCAATCCCTCAATACTGACCCTCCGACAGTGCGGCACTCCCTCGGTACTAACCCTCCGACAATGTGGCACTCCCAAAGTACTGACCCTCCAATAGTGTGGTGTTCCCTCAGTAGTGACCCTCAGACAGTGCGGCACTCCCTCAGTAGTGACCCTGAAACAGTGCGACGCTGCCTCAGTACTGTCCCTCCGACTGTGCGGTGCTCCCTCAGTACAGACCCTCCGAGAGTGTGGTGCTCCCTCAGTACAGACCCTCCGACAGTGCAGTGCTCCCTTACTACTGACCCTCCGACAATGCAGCACTCTCAAAGTACTGACCATCCAATAGTGCGGTGTGACCCTCAGACAGTGCGCTGCTGCCTCAGTACTGACCCTCCGACAGTGCGCTGCTCCCTCGGTACTGACCCTCCGACAATGCGACGCTCCCTCAGTACTGACCCTCCGACAATGCGACGCTCCCTCAGTATTGACCCTCAGGCAGTGCTGCACTCCCTCTGTCCTGACGCTCCGACAGTGCGGTGCTCCCTTACTACTGACCCTCCGACAATGCGGCACTCCCAAAGTACTGACCCTCCGACTGTGCAGCACTCCCTCAGTAGTGATCCTCCAATAGTGCGGCACTCCCACAATAGTGACCCTCTCACAGTGCAGCGCTGCCTCAGTACTGACTCTCTGTCTCTCACTCACTCTCTGTCTCTCACTCACTCTCTGTCTCTCACTCACTCTGTGACTCTGTCACCCTGGGCGGAATTCTCCGACCCTGCGCAGGGTCGGAGAATCACCAGGGGCCGGCGTAAATCCCGCCCCCGCCGTGGCCGGAATTCTCCGCCACCCGGGAATCGGCGGGGTCGGGAATCACACCGCGCCGGTCGGCGGGCCCCTCGCGGCGGTAGGCGGGCCCCCCTGCGGCGATTCTCCGGCCCGCGATACGCCGAAGTCCCGCCGCTGTCAGGCCTCTCCCGCCGGCGTGGTTTAAACCACCTCTGGTGCCGGCGGGAGCAGGCGGCACGAGCTGGCCCCGGGGTCCTGGGGGGGGGGGGGGGGGGCGATCTGACCCCGGGGGGTGCCCCCACAGTGGCCTGGCCCGCAATTGGGGCCCGCAGATTGGCGGGCGGGTCTGTGCCGTGGGGCACTCTTTTAATTCCGCCGCCGCCACGGCCTCCACCATGGTGGAGGCGGAAGAGACCCCCTCCACCGTGCATGCTCCGGGGTGACGTCAGCGGCCGCTGACGCTCCGGCGCATGCATGGACTCACGCTGGCCGGCGAAGGCCTTTCGGCCAGCTGTGGCGCCGGTCGGCGGGGCGCCAAAGGCCGTTCGCGCTGGTCGGTGGGGCGGGAGAATTCCGCACCTTTGGGGAGGCCCGACGCCGGAGTGGTTCTCGCCTCTCCGCTACGCCGGGACCCCCCGCCCGGCCGGGTAGGGGAGAATCCCGGCCCCTGTCTTTCATTAGTTTAATTTCTGTTGATAGAGTTTCACTTCCCAGCTCCGGTTTGAATTTTGGTCATTGTTCTTCACAGCTCCCTGGGACATTCTATTGTGTTCAGTTACTGAGAATATCAGAGCTTACTGCCGTTAAGGTTTGAACTCACACTTCTCTCTCCCTCTCTCATTCCCCCTCTTTGTCTGTCTCTCCCTCTCATTCTCTCCCTCTACATCTGTCTTACTCTCTCATTGTCTGTCTGCCTCTTTCCGTTGCTCCCTCTCTCTCTCTTACTGTCTCTGTCTATATGTCTCTCTATATCTCTCTCTGTCTCTTTCCTTTTCTGTCTCTCTTTCTCCTTTTCTGTCTCTCTCTGTCTTTCTCCCTCTTCCTGTCTGTATCTCCCTGCATCTCTCCTTTTCTTTCTCTTTGCTTCCCTCTGTCTCTCTCTCTGCCTCTCTGTCTCTTTCCCTCTCTCATTCTCGCTTTCTGTCTAATTGCCTGTCTCTCCTTTCCTCTCTGTCTCTCTCTGTCTGTCTCTGTCTGTCTATCTCTCACCCATTCTCTGTCTTTCTTTCATCTCTGTCCCTCCCCCTCTCCAGGTCAGAGTGGTGCTGGCAACAATTGGGCCAAGGGTCACTACACTGAGGGTGCCGAGCTGGTGGACTCAGTGCTGGATGTGGTACGCAAGGAGGCGGAGAGCTGTGACTGCCTGCAGGGTTTCCAGCTCACCCACTCACTGGGCGGGGGCACAGGCTCGGGCATGGGCACCCTGCTGATCAGCAAAATCCGCGAGGAGTACCCGGACCGCATCATGAACACCTTCAGTGTGGTGCCCTCGCCTAAGGTGTCCGACACTGTGGTAGAACCCTACAATGCCACGCTTTCCGTCCACCAGCTGGTAGAAAACACGGACGAGACCTTCTGCATTGACAATGAGGCCCTGTATGACATCTGCTTCCGCACCCTCAAGCTCACCACCCCCCACCTACGGAGACCTCAACCACCTGGTCTCGGCCACCATGAGCGGCGTCACCACCTGCCTCCGCTTCCCCGGGCAGCTCAACGCCGACCTGCGCAAGCTTGCAGTCAACATGGTGCCCTTCCCCCGCCTTCACTTCTTCATGCCCGGCTTTGCACCCCTGACCAGCCGGGGCAGCCAACAGTACCGGGCCCTGACGGTGCCCGAGCTGACCCAGCAGATGTTCGACGCCAAGAACATGATGGCGGCCTGCGACCCCCGACACGGCCGCTATCTGACAGTGGCCGCCATCTTCCGGGGCCGCATGTCCATGAAGGAGGTGGATGAGCAGATGCTCAATGTCCAGAACAAGAACAGCAGCTACTTCGTGGAATGGATCCCCAACAACGTGAAGACGGCCGTCTGTGACATTCCACCCCGAGGCCTCAAGATGGCCGCCACCTTCATCGGCAACAGCACCGCCATCCAGGAGCTCTTCAAACGCATTTCCGAGCAGTTTACCGCCATGTTCCGTCGCAAGGCCTTCCTCCACTGGTACACGGGCGAGGGCATGGACGAGATGGAGTTCACCGAGGCCGAGAGCAATATGAACGACCTGGTTTCTGAGTACCAGCAGTACCAGGAGGCCACGGCCGAGGAGGAGGCTGAGTTCGAGGAGGAGGAGGGCGAGGACGCAGCCTGAGTGCGCGAGGGAACTCTTTCTCTCTATCTGTCTCTCTATCTCTCTAACGAGCTCGGGTTTCCCAGGAGGTGGGAAGAGAAGAGGGTGAAGGGATTTTTTTGGAAGGGATAACGGGGCCGACAGACTGGAGGAGATAACCTTGTGCTTTCATCTCCCTCTGTCTGTCTTGTCTCTCACACTCTCTCTCTCCCTGTCTCTCTCTCTCTGTCTGTCTCTGTCTGTCTGTCTGTCTCTCTCTCTGTCTGCCTCTCTCTCTATCTCTCTCTGTCTGCCTCTCTTTGTCTCGCTCTGTTACTGTCTCTGTTCCTTTCTCTCTCTCTCTCTCTCTCTCTCTTTCTGCCTCTCTCTCTTTCTCTTTTTGTATCTCTCACTCTGTCACACTCTCACTCTGTCTCTCTCTCACTCTCTGTCTTTCTCTCTCACTCTGTATTTCTGTCTCCCTGTCTTTCTGTCTCTCACTCTCTATCTGTCTCTCTCTGTCATTATCTTTGTGGCTGTCTCTCTCTGTCTGTCTGTCTCACCTATGTCTGTCTCTTTCTCGGTCTGTCTGAATCTCTGTCTATCTGTCTTTCTCTCTCTGTCTGTCCCTTTCTCTCTGTGTCTCTCTCTGCCTCTCTTGCACTGTTTCACTCATCTCTCTCGCACTCTGTCCAAGTCTCATTCTCTATCTTTCTCTCTCATTCTCTGTTTTCTCTCTCGCTCTCTATCTCTCTCTCTCACTCGCTCTCTGTCTCTCTCTCGCTCTGTCTCTCTGTCTTTCTCCCTCTCTGTCTGTCCCCCTCTCTCTCTGTCTTTCTCTCTCTCTGTCTTTCTCTCTCCCTCTTTCTGCCTCTCGCGTTCTCTGCCTCCATCTCTCGATGAGGGGGATGAAATAAATGGGCCCCAATTGTGACCTGGAAGTCAAAGTGACTATTTTGTGCGTGACTTTGCGTGATCTCTCTGCTTCCTGTGTGTGCGCGCATCTGTCCTTTTTACACAACCTGAGATTTATTGACAATTGCCTGTTCAGTGCTCGCTTCGGGCTGAGGTGAGGTGGGGGGGGGGGGGGGGGGGGGGGGGGGCAGCAGCTGTCTGTACCTGACACCTTGGCACATGACGTGGCTGGCGAGGCCTGAACATCAGTCCCAGCCTTTCTCCGCTCCTTCACCCAGACTCAGCCCCCTCAAGCCCCCCACCCCGAGATGGGCGATATAGCGGCAGCTGCCCCAGTTCACCCTCCCTCGGCGGATGGTCGATTCTGTCCACTCAGGCCCAGGGGGCTGGCTTGGGACCCTTTGCAGGCCCAAACTGATCAACCGTGGATGGGGGGGGGGGGGGGATATTTTTCCTCATGGATTATTCAGCTCCCGGAGGTGGCAAGGAGGCACATGGCGGGCAGCATGGTGGCTGTGATGAACGGTAATAATAGCTGCTGTAAACGGTACCTGACCTTTAATACCTTGCCCCTTTAAGATGCTTGGAACCCTGGGGGACTCCGCCTCTGGCTACGCCCCCAGGAAACGGTATATAGGAGAAGGCTCCATGTGGTGAGCACACTTCTCTCGGATACTGTTCAGTTCTCTGTAGATTAAAGCCTTTTGGTTACCGACCTCGCTCTCGCGTCGTAATTGAAGGTGCCTCAGTGGCACAGTGGTTAGCACTGCTGCCTCACAGCTCCAGTGACCCGGGTTCAATTCTGGCCCCAGGTGACTGTCTGTTAAGTTTGCACTTTCTCCCCGTGTGTGCTCGTTCCTTCGGGTGCTCTGGTTTCCTCCCACAGTCCAAAGATGTGCAGGTTAGGTGGATTGGTCATGCTCATTTGCCCCATAATTTCCAGGGGTGTGCAGGTTAGGTGGCGTTACAGGGATACGGTGGGAGAGTGAGCCTAGGTAGGATGGTCTTTCAGAGAGTCTGTGTGAACTTGATAGGCCAAATTGCCTCCTTCTTCACTGTAGAGATTCTATTCTATTCTAGGTTAACCCCGCTCCCCAGTCCGGGCCAAGAGGGGATTCGATCCACAATGCCAACTGGGCCGTAGGCCCCAGCTTGCTCACCTCAAGTTGCTGAAGTCCATCTTGGCTTATCTTTTTTGGACAGGGTTTTCAAAGGACCCATTAGGGCCGAGGAACTAGGACCTACCGAGGTGTAAAATGACACCCAATTCATAGCTGAGCTCACTTCACCCATCCTCCACCCACCCACCCATCCGCACCCCTCCATATTTCTAAGCAATGGTTGCTAAGGGCCTGAGGCCTACACCAGGCTTCAAAGCCTGCAGATGGTCTCGGATGACACTACAATTCAATTGCTGGCGGTTGTCTCCTTTTTTAAGTTTTTCAAATGCAGTGAATCGTTTCCTAAGCAATTCAATAAAGATGAATTTTTGCTTTTAATGATCTCTGGCTTCTTTCTTGCCGCGTTTTGAACACTAAAGACGTGCATTTGTATTTAGTTCTCTGGCCAGCATGTTGCTAAGGAGCGGGGCCCAACGGATTGTAATGGGACATGCTCTTGTTCTTGTGTTATGGGTCAAGTCCCCAATTCATCAGGTATGAGTTCAAGGAATGGGGAACAGGGTCGAAGGATCAACAGTTCAGAATTTGGGCTAGTAATGACAGGGGTCAGAGTAAATTTGTTTCTTCCAGTCCCCTGCACCCTTCCCTCCCTCCCCAACCTCCTACAGCCCCTGCAACCCTCCCTGTCTCTGAACCCTCCTCTAACCCCTATACCTCTCCCTATCTCTGTAACCTCCTCCAGCCCTTACGCACTTCCCTATCTCTTTAACCTCCGCAAACCCACTACATCCTCCCTATCTATGTATCCTTCGGCAACCCTGTACCTGTCCTGGGAGCGTTTGATGGGGACAGTGTAGAGGGAGCTTTACTCTGTATCTAACCCTGTGCTGTACCTGTCCTGGGAGTGTTTGATGGGGACAGTGTAGAGTGAGCTTTACTCTGTATCTAAACCGGTGCTGTACCTGTCCTGGGAGTGTTTGATGGGGACAGTGTAGAGGGAGCTTTACTCTGTATCTAACCCCGTGCTGTACCTGTCCTGGGAGTGTTTGATGGGGACAGTGTAGAGGGAGCTTTACTCTGTATCTAACCCCGTGCTGTACCTGTCCTGGGAGTGTTTGATGGGGACAGTATAGAGGGAGCTTTACTCTGTGCACGATTCTCCAGAAAAATTTCTAAGTTTATTTGTGGCGGTGTTTTCAGGGAGTTTGAATAGCGGCGGGGAACCCGGCAGCAGAGCCGCTGGGAAACTCCCTGGAAAATCTGCTCTGTCTCTCTCTCTCACTCTCTCTGTCTCTCTTTCTTTGTCCCTCTCTCTCTGAATCTCTGTCTCCTTCTCTCGTCTCCCTCTTTCTCCTTCTCTGTCTCACTCTCTGTTGTTCCCTCTGTCTCTCTCTCATTTTCTCTTCTCCCTCCCTTTGGTGACCAGTTTTCGGGTGTCAGGGTCTGTGGGATCTGCTGGAGTGGATGGGGGGGGGGGGGGGGGGGTGTTGCGCGGTATTGCCTCTCTGATTGTCTGGCAGTGAATCTTACTGAGTTGAAGGTCGGCCGCTGGGAGTCGCCGTGTGTTTGGGGGATTGGTACAAATTTTTGAGACTGGAGAAGGTCAAGTTCGCTCTTATGGGCTTGGAGGACGGGTTTTATGTATAATGGAGGCCTTTTTCTGTCCTTATTTGAAGATCTATTAGTCACCAGTGGGTGGGTGGAGGGGGAAGGCGTGTTGGGTAGTTTAAGGGAGAAAAAGGGGGAAAATTGACAAACTGTTTGAATAATGTTCATTTGGGTTGCTGTATGTGTTTGTTATTTGTATTTGGAATGAAATATATTTTCTTGAAAAAAGCGCAAGAATCTGACTTAGGCACTGGGGAACATGAAGTCATTCCCAACAATTAATAACCCTCACGAGGCCATCACCAAGGTGATTTTTACTGGAATGAAAATAGAGAGAGACAGACCAAAACACATCTTTCTCCGTGTCTGTAGTCCACAGAAGTCAAACTGAAATGAAAACAAAAACCTCACAGCCACAGCCCAGCTCCACCCACACAATGACATCACTGAAGCCATGTGATAAGACAAAAGCCTTTCTTGAAGGGACACTCCCAAGACAATAAAGAAGAAGAACTAACATAAGGGCACTTTACCTGAATGCTCGCGGCATTCGAAACAAGATAAATGAGTAGACGGCACAAATCAATGCGAATGAGAATGATTTAGTGGCCATTACAGAGACATGGTTGCAGGATGGTCAGGTCTGGGAGTAAAATATCCAGGCATATCAGACTATTCGGAAGGACAGATAGGAAGGTAAGGGAGGTGGTGTAGCTCTGATATTTAAGGATGACATCAGAGCGGTTGTGAGAAATGATATAGGTTCTTTCGAGAAAAAGGTTGAATCCATTTGGGTGGAAATTAGGAACAGTAAGGGGAAAAGGTCACTGATAGGCGTAGGGGGTGATACACCAATATGGAGACCAAGCGTTTGCGCTGTTGTGAACGCCGTCGCATTTCACAACGGTTCAAACCAGGCCCGGGTACGACCCATTCTGGCCCCCACAAGGGGTCAGCACGGCGCTGGAGCGGTTCAAGCCGCTCCGGCCTCCTTTCCCGGAACCAAATGGGCGCCGCACCAACTCACGCATGCGCAGTTGGGCCGCACTAACATGCGCATCCGCAGGGGATTTCTTTAGCGCGCCGGCCCCGATTCAACATGGTGTTGGTGTTCAGGGGCCGGCTGCCCCAGAACGTAGGCCCGGGTGATGGAGAGGCCGGCCTGCCGACCGGTGGGCTCCAATCGCGGGCGAGAGCTCATCGGAGGCCCCCCCCCCCCCCCGGTGAAGGAGCCCCCCCCCCCCCCCCCCGCCCCCACAGGGCACCCCCCACCCCTTCGCACAGAGTTCCCACCGGCAGCGACCAGGTGTGAACGGCGCCGGCAGGACTCTGTTGGCACATCCGGGCTGGAGAATCGGCGACCCTGCCGATTCCAGAGGCCCGCGACCAGCGCCACGCCAGCACAAATAGCACCAATTCTCCGCACCTCGGAGAATCGCGCGCCGGCGTCAGGGCATTGTGGCGTGATGCAGCGATTCTCTGGTCCGGCGCGGTGCTTGGAGAATCGTCCCCGTAGTCTATATGCCACCAAATAATAACATCCGTGAGGTGGGCAATAAGCAAAGAAATAATTGATGCATGTAAAAATGGTACGGCAATTATCATGGGGAATTTTAATTCACATGTCGATTGGTCAAACCAGGTCGGTCAAGGCAGCCTTGAGGAGGAGTTTATAGAATGTATCAACGATAGTTTCCTAGAACAGTATGTAATGGAACCTACGAGGGAACAAGCGGTCCTACATCTGGTCCTGTGTAATGAGACAGGAATAATTATTGATCTCATTGTTATGGATCCTCTCAGAATGAGTGGTCACAATGTGGCTGAATTTAAAATACAGATAAGAACATAAGAACTAGGAGCAGGAGTAGGCCATCTGGCCCCTCGAACCTGCTCCGCCATTCAATTAGATCATGGCTGATCTTTTGTGGACTCAGCTCCACTTTCCGGCCCGAACACCATAACCCTTAATCCCTTTATTCTTCAAAAAACGATCTATCTTTACCTTAAAAACATGTAATGAAGGAGCCTCAACTGCTTCACTGGGCAAGGAATTCCATACATTCACAACCCTCTGGGTGAAGAAGTTCCTCCTAAACTCAGTCCTAAATCTACTTCCCCTTATTTTGAGGCTATGTCCCCTAGTTCTGCTGTCACCCGCCAGTGGAAACAACCTGCCCGCATCTATCCTATCTATTCCCTTCATAATTTTAAATGTTTCTATAAGATCCCCCCCTCATCCTTCTAAATTCCAACGAGTACAGTCCCAGTCTACTCAACCTCTCCTCATAATCCAACCCCTTCAGCTCTGGGATTAACCTAGTGAATCTCCTCTGCACACCCTCCAGCGCCAGTACGTCCTTTCTCAAGTAAGGAGACAAAAACTGAACACAATACTCCAGGTGTGGCCGCACTAACACCTTATACAATTGCAACATAACCTCCCTAGTCTTAAATTCCATCCCTCTAGCAATGAAGGACAAAATTCCATTTGCCTTCTTAATCACCTGTTGCACTTGTAAACCAACCTTCTGTGACTCATGCACTAGCACACCCAAGTCTCTCTGAACAGCGGCATGCTTTAATATTTTATCGTTTAAATAATAATCCCGTTTGCTGTTATTCCTACCAAAATGGATAACCTCACATTTGTCAACATTGTATTCCATCTGCCAGACCCGAGCCCATTCACTTAACCTATCCAAATCCCTCTGCAGACTTCCAGTATCCTCTGCACTTTTCGCTTTACCACTCATCTTAGTGTCATCTGCAAACTTGGACACATTGCCCTTGGTCCCCAACTCCAAATCATCTATGTAAATTGTGAACAATTGTGGGCCCAACACGGATCCCTGAGGGACACCACTAGCTACTGATTGCCAACCAGAGAAACACCCATTTATCCCAACTCTTTGCTTTCTATTAATTAACCAATCCTCTATCCATGCTACTACTTTACCCTTAATGCCATGCATCTTTATCTTATGCAGCAACCTTTTGTGTGGCACCTTGTCAAAGGCTTTCTGGAAATCCAGATATACCACATCCATCGGCTCCCCGTTATCTACTGCACTGGTAATGTCCTCAAAAAATTCCACTAAATTAGTTAGGCATGACCTTCCCTTTACGAACCCATGCTGCGTCTGCCCAATGGGACAATTTCTATCCAGATGCCTCTCAATTTCTTCCTTGATGATAGATTCCAGCATCTTCCCTACTACCGAAGTTAAGCTCACTGGTCTATAATTTCCTGCTTTCTGCCTACCTCCTTTTTTAAACAGTGGCGTCACGTTTGCTAATTTCCAATCCACCGGGACCACCCCAGAGTCTAGTGAATTTCGGTAAATCATCACTAGTGCATCTGCAATTTCCCTAGCCATCTCTTTTAGCACTCTGAGATGCATTCCATCAGGGCCAGGAGACTTGTCTACCTTTAGCCCCATTAGCTTACCCATCACTCCCTCCTTAGTGATAACAATCCTCTCAAGGTCCTCACCTGTCATAGCCTCATTTCTATCAGTCGCTGGCATGTTATTTGTGTCTTCCACTGTGAAGACCGACCCAAAAAACCTGTTCAGTTCCTCAGCCATTTCCTCATTTCCCATTATTAAAACTCCCTTCTCATCCTCTAAAGGACCAATATTTACCTTAGCCACTCTTTTTTGTCTTATATATTTGTAAAAACTTTTACTGTCTGTTTTTATATTCTGAGCAAGTTTACTCTCATACTCTATCTTACTCTTCTTTATAGCTTTTTTAGTAGTTTTCTGTTGCCCCCTAAAGATTTCCCAGTCCTCTAATCTCCCAGCAATCTTTGCCACTTTATATGCTTTTTCCTTCAATTTGATACCCTCCCTTATTTCCTTAGATATCCACGATCGATTTTCCCTCTTTCTTCCGTCCTTCCTTTTTGTTGGTATAAACCTTTGCTGAGCACTGTGAAAAATCGCTTGGAAGGTTCTCCACTGTTCCTCAACTGTTCCACCATAAAGTCTTAGCTCCCAGTCTACCTTAGCTAGTTCTTCTCTCATCCCCTTGTAATCTCCTTTGTTTAAACACAAAACACTAGTATTTGATTTTACTTTCTCACCCTCCATCTGTATTTTAAATTCCACCATATTGTGATCGCTCCTTCCGAGAGGATCCCTAACTATGAGATCATGAATCAATCCTGTCTCATTACACAGGACAAGATCTAGGACTGCTTGTTCCCTCGTAGGTTCCATTACATACTGTTCTAGGAAACTATCGCGGATACATTCTATAAACTCCTCCTCAAGGTTGCCTTGACCGACCTGGTTAAACCAATCGACATGTAGATTAAAATCCCCCATGATAACTGCTGTACCATTTCTACATGCATCAGTTATTTCTTTGTTTATTGCCTGCCCCACCATATCGTTACTATTTGGTGGCCGATAGACTACTCCTATCAGTGACTTTTTCGCCTTACTATTCCTGATTTCCACCCAAATGGATTCAACCTTATCCTCCATAGCACCGATGTCATCCCTTACTATTGCCCGGATGTCATCCTTAAATAACAGAGCAATACCACCTCCCTTACCATCCACTCTGTCCTTCCGAATAGTTTTATACCCTCGGATATTTAACTCCCAGTCGTGACCATCCTTTAACCATGTTTCAGTAATGGCCACTAAATCATAGTCATTTACGATGATTTGTGCCATCAACTCATTTACTTTATTCCGAATACTACGAGCATTCAGGTAAAGTACACTTATGTTGGTTTTTTTACCTCTGTTTTGAATCTTAACATCTCCAGTTTTATTCCTTTTGTTATTACTGGGCCTATTCACTGTGCTCCCCTCAGTCACTGTACCTTGTACTGTCGCCCTTTTAGATTTTTGACTATGTCTTCTCTGCCTTGCACTTTTCCCCTTACTTCCTTTTGCTTCTGTCCCTGTTTTACTACCTTCCAACTTCCTGCATCGGTTCCCATCCCCCTGCCACATTAGTTTAAACCCTTCCCAACAGCTCTGGAAAACACCCCAAAACAGATGGAGGGTGAGAAGGTAAAATCCCAAACCAGTGTCTTGTGCTTAAACAAAAACGCCTTCAATGGGATGAGGGACGAGTTGGCTCATGTAGACTGGGAGCAAATACTTTATGGTGGGGCAATTGAGGAACAGTGGAGGACTTTCAAAGTGATTTTTCACAGTGCTCTGCAAAAGTATATACCAGTGAAAAGGAAGGACTGTAGGAAAAAGGATAATCAGCTATAGATATCTAAGGAAATAAAGGAGGGTATCAAATTGAAAGAAAAGGCATACAAAGTGGCAAAGATTAGTGGGAAACTAGAGGATTGGAAATCTTTAAAAGTCAACAGAAAGCCACGATAAAAGCTATAAAGAAAAGTAAGATAGATTATGAGAGTAAACTAGCTCAGAATATAAAAACAGATAGCAAAGGGCTCTAGAAATATATAAAATGAAGAATGGCTAAGGTCCACATTGGTCCTTTAGAGAATGAGAAGGGGGATTTCATAATGGGAAATGAGGAAATGGCTGAGGCATTGAACAAGTATTTTGTGTCGGCCTTTACAGTGGAAGGCACATATAACCTGGCAATAATTGATGGCAAGGAGGCTATGGCAGGTGAGGACCTAGAAATGATCATTATCGCTAAGGAGCTAATGGGGCTAAAGGGAGACCAGTCTCCTGGCCCTGATGAAATGCATCCCAGGGCACTGAAAGAGATGGCGGGGTAAATAGCAAATGCGCTCGTAATTTACCAAAATTTGCTGGACTCTGGGGCGGTTTTGGCAGATTGTAAAACAGCAGATGTGATGCCACTGTTTAAAAAAGGAGGTAGACAAAAGCCGGGTAATTATAGGCCAGTTATCTTAAGTTATGTAGTGGGGAAAATGCTTGAATCTTTCATCAAGGAAGAAATAGCAAGACAACTGGCTACAAATTGTCCCATTGGGCAGACACAGCATAGGTTAATGAAAGGCACATCATATTTGACTAATTGGGGAACCGTTGGATGTGGTGTATCTGGATTTCCAGAAGCCATTCGACAAGGTGCCACACAAAAGACTGCTGCATAAGATAAAGATGCATGGCGTTGCGGGAAATGTATTAGCATGCATAGAGGATTGGTTAACTGTCATAAAGCAGAGGGTGGATAAATGGGTGTTTTTCTGGTTGATGATCAGTGGCTAGTGGTGTGCCTCAGGGATTAGTGTTGGGACAGCAATTGTTTATAAGTTACGTAGATGATTTGGAGTTGGGGACCAAGTGTAATGTGTCAAAGTTTGCAGATGACACTAAGATGAGTTGTAGAGCAAAGTGTGCAGAGGACACTGAAATTCTGCAGAGGGATGTAGATAGATTTAAGTGAGTAGGCAAGGGTCTGGCAGATGGAGTACAATGTCGGTAAATGCGAGATCATCCATTTTGGTAGGAATAACAGCAAAATGAACCATTATTTAAATGATAAAATATTAAAACATGCTGCTGTGCAGAGGGACCTGGGTGTCCTTGTGCATGAATAGCAAAATGTTGGTTTGCAGATGCAATAGATAATTAAGAAAGCAAATGGAATTTTGTCCTCCATTGCGAGTGGGATGGAGTTTAAAAGCAGGGAGGTTATGTTGCAGCTGTATAGGGTGCTGGTGAGGCCACACCTGGAGTACTGTGTACAGTTTTGGTCTCCTTACCTGAGAAAGGATGTACTGGCACTGGAGGGTGTGCAGAGGAGATTCACTAGGTTCATTCCGGAGTTGAGGGGGTTGGCTTATGAGGAGAGACTGAGTAGACTGGGACTATACTCATTGGAATTTAGAAGAATGCGGGGGTATCTGATAGAAACATAAAAATTATGAAGGGAATAGGTAAGATAGAAGCAGGGAGGTTGTTTCCACTGGTGGGTGAAACTAGAATTATGGGGCATAGCCTCAAAATAAGGGGGAACCTATTGAGGACTGAGTTGAGGAGGAACCTCTTCACCCAAAGGGTTGTAAATATGTGAAACTCCCGGCCCAGTGAAGCGGCTAAGGCTACCTCATTGGATGTTTTTAAGACAAAGATAGATTTTTGAAAAGTAAAGGAATTAAGAGTTATGGTGAGCGGGCAGGTGAGCCATGACCTTATTGAATGGCAGAGCAGGCTTGTGGGGACAGATAGCCTACTCCTGTTCCTAGTTGTTATGTTCTTCGATTACAGGACAATACAGTCAGGCCGGTCAAATGGGCAGACCAGTGGCAAATGGAATTTAACCCTGAAAATTATGAGCTGATGCATTTCAGGTGGACTAACAAAGCTAGGGAATACAGAACGAAGAGTAGGATGCTAGGACAGAGGACCAGAGGGACCTTAGGGTGCATGTCCACAGATCCCTGAAGGCAGCAGGACAGGTAGATAAGGTGATTAAGAGGCCATATGGGATACTCACCTTTATCAGCCGAGGCACAGAACATAAGGGCAGGGAGTGTTATGGGCCAGGGTTTAGATAACTTCAAAGTATATCATGGAGTTCATAGAACATAGAACATAGAACACTACAGCGCAGTACGGGCCCTTCGGCCCTCGATGTTGCGCCGACCTGTGAAACCATCTGAAGCCTATCTGACCTACACTATTCCATTTTCATCCATATGTCTATCCAGTGACCACTTAAATACCCTTAAAGTTGGCCAGTCTACTACTATTGTAGGCAGGGCGTTCCACACCCCTACTACTCTCTGAGTAAAGAAACTGCCTCTGACATCTGTCCTATATCTCTCACCCCTCAATTTAAAGCTATGTCCCCTCGTGTTGGTCATCACCATCCGAGGAAAAAGACTCTCACTGTCCACCCTATCTAACCCTCTGACTATCTTATATGTCTCTATTAAGTCACCTCTCAGCCTTCTCCTCTCTAACGAAAACAACCTCAATTCCCTGAGCCTTTCCTCGTAAGACCTTCCCTCCATACCAGGCAACATCCTAGTAAATCTCCTCTGAACCCTTTCCAAAGCTTCCACATCCTTCCTATAATGTGGTGACCAGAACTGCACGCAGTACTCCAGGTGTGGCCGCACCAGAGTTATGTACAGCTGCAGCATGACCTTGTGGTTCCGAAACTCAATCCCCCTGCTTATAAAGGCTAGCACACCATATGCCTTCTTAACAGCCCTATTAACCTGGGTGGCAACTTTCAGGGATTTATGTACCTGGATGCCGAGATCTCTCTGTTCATCTACACTACCAAGAATCTTGCCATTAGCCCAGTACTCTGCATTCCTGTTACTCCTTCCAAAGTGAACCACCTCACACTTTTCCGCATTAAACTCCATCTGCCACCTCTCAGCCCAGCTCTGCAGCTTATCTATGTCCCTCTGTATCCTATAACATCCTTCAGCACTATCCACAACTCCACCGACCTTCGTGTCATCAGCAAATTTACTAACCCATCCTTCTACACCCTCTTCCAGGTCATTTATAAAAATGACAAACAGCAGTGGCCCCAAAACAGATCCTTGCGGTACACCACTAGTAACTGAACTCCAGGATGAACATTTGCCATCAACCACCACCCTCTGTCTTCTTTCAGCTAGCCAATTACTGATCCAAACCGCTAAATCACCTTCAATTCCATACTTCCTTATTTTCTGCAATAGCCTACCGTGGGGAACCTTATCAAACGCCTTACTGAAATCCATATACACCACATCAACAGCTTTACCCTGATCCACCTGTTTGGTCACCTTCTCAAAAAACTCAATAAGGTTTGTGAGACATGACCTACCCTTCACAAAACCGTGTTGAGTATCGCTAATCAACTTGTTCTTTTCAAGATGATTATAAACCCTATCTCTTATAACCTTTTCCAACATTTTACCCACAACCGAAGTAAGGCTCACAGGTCTATAATTACCAGGGTTGTCTCTACTCCCCTTCTTGAACAAGGGGACAACATTTGCTATCCTCCAGTCTTCCGGCACTATTCCTGTCGACAAAGACGACATAAAGATCAAGGACAAAGGCTCAGCAATCTCCTCCCTGGCTTCCCAGAGAATCCTAGGATAAATCCCATCTGGCCCAGGGGACTTATCTATTTTGACATTTTCTAAAATTGCTAACACCTCCTCCTTTTGAACCTCAATTCCATCTAGCCTGGTCGACTGAACCTAAGTGTTCTCCTCGACAACATTGTCTTTCTCCAGTGTAAACACTGACGAAAAATATCCATTTAATCCTTCACCTGACCTACAACTGTTTATTGATTTTGGGTACGATGAGCACAAGATCCTGCCTTTCAGGTGTTATTCAACAGAGTTCTTAGGTGCTTTTAATCAAAAACAAAATTTATTCTACAAATTTAGTTAATATTTGTATAAACACACACAGTAAGAATTTTTATCAGTTACAAACATTAAGACCCCACACAGCTAAAGGTATCTATGTATAACCCTTAATGAATTCCCCTTTAACTGTTCCAATTCAATAACAAAATCCAAATAAAAGCAGAAACCCCTTTTCAAAGGTGTGGCCCAGCAGAAGGCATTCTCACTGGTATCAGACTGTTGTTATTGATACTCTTGTTTGCCTTTTCATCAGCCGGTTTGAATTCCTTCCAGAAAGCAATTATCTCTTTTAAATTATCAAGCAGTCTGAAAACAGCTTTTAAAATGAAGACAGAGAAACATGTCTTTCAACCTGTTCAGTTCAAACCAGCTCCAAAACTCAAAGGGAAAGTAAAAACTCACAGAGCTACAGTGCAGCTCCACCCACACAATGACATCACTGAAGTTATGTGATAAGATAAAAACATTTCTTAAAGGGACACTCACATGACAGGGAGGTTATGATGGGATCTGTATAACACACCAGTTAGGCAACAGTTAGAGTACTGTACGCAGTTCTCATTGCCACAATATAGGAAGAATGTGATTGCACTGGAGAGGGTGCAGAGGAGATTCACCAGGATGTTGCCTGGGCTGGAGCGTTTCAGCTATGAAGAGAGGCTGGTTAGGCTGGGGTTGTTTTCCTTTGAGCAGAGAAGGCTGAGGGGGGGGGGGCTTATTGAGGTGCTCAAAATGATGAGGGACAGAAGATTTAGAGATGGGCGGCACGACAGCACAGTGGTTAGCACTGTTGCACCACAGCCCCAGGGTCCCAGGTTCGATTCCTGGCTTGGGTCACTCTGTGCGGAGTCTGCATGGGTTTCCTCCGGGTGTCCTGGTTTCCTCTCACAGTCCAAAGGTGTGCACATTAGGTGGATTGGCCATGCTAAATTGCCCTTAGCGCTCAAAAAGGTTAGATGGGGTTACTAGGTTTGGGGGACAGGGTGGAGGTGTGGGCTTGGGTGGGGTGCTCTTTCCAAGGGTCGGTGCAGACTTGATGGGCCAAATGGCCTCATTGTAAATAAATTCTATGATTTAGAGGGGATTTTGAGGAGAAACCTTTTCACCCAGAGGGAGGTGGGAATCTGGAACTCGCTGCCTGAAAGGGGGGGGGGGGGGGGGGGTAGAGGCAGGAACACCTCACAACATTTCAGAAGTATTTAGACGAGCATTTGAAATACCATCGCACTCAAGGCTACGGACGAAGTGCTGGAAACTGGGATTAGGAATAGATCGGTGATTGATGGGCTGATGCAGGCATGATGGACAAAAGGGCCTTTTTCCATGACTCGATGATCTCTCCCTCAATATCAGCAAAATTATGGAGCTGGTCATCGACTTCAGGAAGTGTCGTACACACCCCTGTCTGTATCAATGGTGCCGAGGTGGAGATGGTTGACAGCTTCAGATTCCTAGGTGTAAACATCACCAACAATCTGTCCTGGTCCACGCACGTCGACACTACGACCAAGAAAGCACAATAGCGCCTATGCTTCCTCAGGAAAGTAAGGAAATTCAGCATATCCACATCAATTCTTACCAATTTTACAGATGCAACATATAAACCATCCTATCTGGCTGTATCACAGCCTGATTTGGCCACTGCTCAGCCCAAGACCGTTAGAAACTACAAAGAGTCGTGAACACAGCCCAGTTCATCACACAAAGCCTCCCATCCATTGACTCTGTCTACACCTCCCTCTGCCTGGGGAAAGTGGGCAGCATAATCAAAGACCCCTCCCACCCGGCTTACTCACTCTTCCAATTTCTTCCATCGGGCAGGAGATACAAATGTTTGAGAACAGGCACCAATAGATTCAAAAACAGCTTCTTCCCCGCTGTTACCAGATTCCTGAATGACCCTCTTTTTCCATGATCTCTCCACACATCTTGTCTACTGTGCAGTGTTACACTCCTGTATGCCTCACCAATGTCTGTGTCTATGTATTTACATTGTGTATTTACGTATGTCCAATGTTTTCTATGTATGGAGTGATCTACCTGCACTGTACGCAGAACAATACCTTTCACTGTACCTCGGTACACGTGACAATAAATCTAAATCTAATTGTACCAAATGGTGGTTAGCCCTCACAGGAGTGTCGACCATGGTTCTGACCACTTTGCCTTCAGAAGCTCATAGGGAGCGCAGTGACAGTCTGGTCTTACCGTAAGACTGTAAGGCATTGGAGCAGAAGTAGGCCATTTGGCCCATCGAACCTGCACCGCCGATCAATGAGATTGTGAGCAATCGGATGGGATAATCCTGAACTCCCACTTTCCCACCATATTCCAATACCCCTCGATTCCCTCACTGATTAAAAATCTGTCTATCTCAGCCTGAACACGCTTAACGACCCAAACACTACAATCCTCTGCGGTAAAGAATTCCACGGAATCACTGCCCTCTGGAAGAAATAAATTCCTCCTCATCTCTGTCTTAAATGGTGAAGGCAGGAGAATGGGGATAAGAAAAATATCAGCCATGATTGAATGGCAGAGCAGACTCGATGGGCTGAGTGGCCTAATTCTGTTCCTGTCTTATGGTCTTATGGAACCCTTACTCTGAGATTTTGCCGCCCTCTGATCCTTGACTCTCCCACAAGGGGAAACAACCTCTCAGCATGCACACTGTCAAGCCCCCTGAGAATCCTATTACTCACAATAATGTTGCCTCTCATTCTTCTAAACTTCAATGAGTACACGCTCATCCTACCCAACCGCTCCTAAGAAATTCCCTCCATACACGGGATCGATCGAGTGAACCTTCTCTGGACTGTCTCCAATGCCGGTACATCTCTCTCTCAGGGAGATATCTGTACACTGACTGGTGTCTCTCAGTCCCCTCTCTCTCAGGGAGATATCTGTACACTGACTGGTGTCTCTCAATCCCCTCTCTCTCAGGTAGATATCTGTACGCTGACTGGTATCTCAGTCCCCTCTCTCTCTCTCAGTGAGATATCTGTACACTGACTGGTGTCTCTCAGTCCCCCCTCTCTCTCAGGGAGATATCTGTACACTGACTGGTGTCTCTCAGTCCCCTCTCTCTCAGGGAGATATCTGTACACTGACTGGTGTCTCTCAGTCCCCTCTCTCTTAGGGAGATATTTGTACAGTGACTGGTGTCTTTCAGTCCCCTCACTCTCTCAAGGAATCTGCACACTGACTGGTGTCTCTCAGTCCCCCTCTCTCTCAGGGAGATATCTGTACACTGACTGGTGTCTCTCAGTCCCCCCTCTCTCTCTCAGGGAGATATCTGTACACTGACTGGTGTCTCTCAGTCCCCTCTCTCTCTCAGGGAGATATCTGTACACTGACTGGTGTCTCTCAGTCCCCTCTCTCTCTCAGGGAGATATCTGAATACTGACTGGTGTCTCTCAGTCCCCTCTCTCTCAGGGAGATATCTGTACACTGACTGGTGTCTTTCAGTCCCCTCACTCTCTCAAGGAGATATCTGCACACTGACTGGTGTCTCTCAGTCCCCTCTCACTTGTTGTGTTATGTAATTTGGAATAACACATGCTGCCACTTGATGCAGTTTTGAGTAAAAGATGCTCCAGACTTTGAAGTGAGTTCAATGTGTTTTATTGAACTATTAGCACAGTTCCCAATGAGTTCGACTCTCTGCTAATCTAAATGTAGTAACTCAGTCTAACTGAACCAATCTTGCTCTAAGCTACGTGCTGGGGTGTGATGCTGAGGATACATCCTGTCTCACTCTGTAGATGTTGGTCTGTGGAAAGAGGTAGGGTGTGAGTGCCTCATCCCTTTTATAGTGAGATACCACTCCTGAGTATCCTGACTGCTCATTGGTCGTGTCCTATTCTATGTGTTCATTAGCTGCATGTTTGCATATCATGACATCTCCCCTTTTTTTGTGTTTTGTTGGCATATGTGAATGTATTTACAAGTGAATGAGTCTGTCTAACGACTGACGGAGGACAACAGAACAGAGCAAACAAAACAAACGTTCACAAGTCCAGTCTCTGAGGCTTGTGTCTGATCCTGGTCGACCGGAGAGGTGGCAGAGGGGACGACGGCGCCTTGACAGGCGGGATGGAAACCTGACTGGTGGCCTCGTGGCGCGAGGTATCAGGAGGTGGCAATTCAACATATGGAAATGGAGGAGAAAGTGGTTGCGGGCAGGCATCTTTGCTCAGTGCCCGTCGATTCCTTCGCACGATGGAGCCATCAGCCATTCATATAACATGAGAGCGGGACGCGGCCTGTCGAACAATGACAACGGGCAGACCACGCACCATCCGATATCTGGATCCTGACAGTGTCTGCCGGGGATAGCACGGCCAGATCAGTGGCAGTGCGTCATAGCCCTGCTTTTGACGGTCTCTGAGCTGAGCTGTGATCCAGGTTGGGAAAGTGTGTGGCTGGAAGCGCCGTCCGCAGGTCCCTCTTCATCAGGAGTTGAGCCGGCAACATGCCAGTGAACAATGGAGACGCCCTGTACGCGAGCAGTGCAAGGTGTATGTCGGAAGCAGAGTCCGCGGCCTTGCAGATGAGCCGTTTCACAATGTGAACCCCTTTCTCGACTTTTCCATTGGACTGCGGATAGTGCTGGAAATTGTAGGACCTGGCAAATGTGGACCATTCTCGACTGCTAAAGCACGGGTCATTGGCGCTCATGACAGTGATTGGGATGCCATGCCTTGAGAACGTCTCCTTACAGGCTTTGATGACGGTCCGAGAGGTGAGGTCCGGGAGCTTCAGCACCTCAGGGTAATTCAAGAAATAGTCGATGATCAATACGTAATCATGACCATTCGCATGAAAGAGATCGATGCCAACCTTGGACCACGGAGAGGTCACTATGTCATGCTGCTGGTGTGTCTCCTTGCTCTGCGCTGGCTGGAACCGCTGACAGGTAGCACAGTTCAGGGCCATGTGCGTGATGTCCAGGCTGATGCCGGGCCAGTAGACAGCTTGCCGGGCTCTGCATCTGCACTTTTCGACGCCCAGGTGTCCCTCATGAATCTGGCGCAGCACTAAGCTCTGGGGACTGAGTGGAATGACAATCCTGTCCAGCTTGAGGAGGATACCCTCAATCACCGTCAGGTCATCCTTCACATTGTAAAATTGTGGGCACTGCCCTTTCTGCCAGCCATTGGTGAGGTTGTGGATGACGCGCTGCAAGAGGGGGTCTTTGGCTGTCTCATCATGGATGAGAACTACCTTCTCATCTGTCGCCGGGAGAGTGCTAGCACACAGCTGCACCTGCGATTCGATGTGCTGGATGATCTCCAGCGGCTCACAGGGCGAGGTGACGGAGCGGGACAATGTATCAGCGATGATAAGCTCCTTGCCAGGTATGCACACCAAGTTGAAGCCATACCTCCTAAGTTTAAGCAGGATTCTCTGCAACCGAGGCGTCATGTCGTTCAGGTCCTTGTGGATGATGTGGACCAGAGGCCTATGATCCGTCTCGACAGTGAATGTCGGCAGGCCGTAGACATAATCATGAAATTTGAGGATGCTGGTGAGAAGACCCAAGCACTCCTTCTCAATCTGACATATCTGGTTTCAGTGGGTGTCATTGCCCTTCGTGCGTAGGCTACTGATGCCCAAGATGATGTGGCATTTCGTTGAAGCAGCACCGCACCGATGCCATCCTGACTCGCATCTGTGGATATCTTTGTCTCCCAGTCCGGGTTGAAGAATGCCAGGACGAGAGCAGTGGTGAGCTTGGCTTTCAGCTCCAGCCACTCTGTCTGGTGAGCCGCCTTCCACTCAAAGGCAGTTGACTTTTTCACCAGGTTGCATAGGGCCGTGGTGTGTGTGGCCATGTTTGGAATGCACTTGCCCAGAAAATTGACCATGCCCAAGAAGCGCAGCACCGCCTTTTTATCCTCAGGGACTTCATCGCCTCGATGGCCTTGATTTTGTCTGTGTCCGGGCGCACACCATGCTGTGAGATCTGGGCGCCTAGTCGGGCGAGTGTTGATGTGCCAAAACAACATTTGGACCTGTTTAACTTTAGGCCGTTGGCACGTACACGGCGGAATACCTTCTGGAGACGGGACACATGTTATTCAGGGATCGTGGACCATATGATAATGTCGTCCACGTACACACAAACCCCTTCAATGCCTTCCATCACCTGCTCCATGATGCAATGGAATATCTCCGATGCTGAGATAATGCCAAATGGCATGCGATTGTAGCAGTATCTGCCAAAAGGCGTGACTCTTCCAGCTGGATTTGCCAAAATCCCTGTGATGCATCCAATTTGGTGAAGAAGCGCGCATGTGCTATCTCACTCGTGAGTTCCTCCCACTTCGGGATGGGGTAGTGTTCCGGCATGATCAGATATAGAGATATAGAATTTACAGTGCAGAAGGAGGCCATTCGGCCCATCGAGTCTTTACCACTCTTTGAAAGAGCACCCTACCCAAGCCCATACCTCCACCCTATCCCCGTAACCCCACCCAACACTAAGGGCAATTTTGGACACTAAGGGCAATTTAGCACAGCCAATCCACCTAATCTGCACATCTTTGGACTGTAGGAGGAAACTGGAGCACCCGGAGGAAACCCACGCACACATGTGGAGAACGTGCAGACTCCGCACAGAAAGTGACCTCAGCTGGGAATCGAACCTGGGACCCTGGAGCTGTGAAGCAATTGTGCTAACCACCATGCTACCGTGCTGCCCGTAAATTATGTTCTTATTGAGATCCTTGGGATCAATGCAGATGCGCAGGTCCCCCGAAGGCTTTACGCACACCATCGAGCTGACCCAGTCAGTCGGTTCGGTGACCTTGGATATGATGCCTTTTTGCTGAAGATCCTTGAGCTGTGCCTTCGTGGTGCGTGGACCACTGGCTTGGCGTCAGGTCATAGCAGAACATTGTATCGATACGGCAGTGTGGGCATTCCGTTGAACACATCTGGATACTGGGCGAGGATGTCGTCGATGCCGGCCTGAAGATCCACATGGGAGGATATTGTGGTGTAAACCCTTTGAATGAGGTTCAGCTGCTTGCAGGCATGTGCACCTAATAGGGATGCCCTGTCCGGCTTAACAATTTCAAAGCGTAACCGTGCTTGAGAGTGTCGGTTGGATACGTGCAGATGGCAGGATCCCCGTGCCGTGATGGCATTCCTGTTGTAATCCAGGAGCTTGTAGGCAGTTGGAAGGACCGTGGGAGGCTTCTTAATGCGCCTGAAGTCTGCCTGTGAGAGGAGGTTGGCAGAGGCACCTGTGTCCAGCTTGAACTGGATGGGGCTGTGGTTGACCATCATCACTGCTCGCCATTCATCCTCGGATCCAGCGAGGATTGACTGGATTCGCGATGAGTCTGGTAAGGCATATTCACACGTTGTAATAATGCCCACACTGTAAGCGTTGTCCAGGCATTCATCGTGCCGTTCTCAGATGTCTGCATCTGCGTAGTGCGGGTTTCGGCCGCTTTGTTATCCCGTTCGCATCGCGCATGCGTCGGGCAAGAGCGCGCGAAATGGCCGCTTTTGTCAATGTTCAGGCGCTGTATCCGGGAGATGCCCTGTATACTCTCCGCCTCGTGGGAGGCTAGTTTATCATGTTTTGCCGTTTTGCACTGGGAATAGCGATTTTCAGCGTGCTCATGCACTGTGTATGTTTCAATTGCGACTGGCAGTGTCATATGCTTGATCTTCAGTAACAGTTGCAACATAACCTCCCTAGTCTTAAACTCCATCCCTCCAGCAATGAAGGACAAAACTCCATTTGCCTTCTTAATCACCTGTTGCACCTGTAAACCAACTTTTTGCGACTCATGCACGAGCACACCCAGGTCTCTCTGCACAGCAGCATGTTTTAATATTTTATCATTTAAATAATAATCCCTTTTGCTGTTATTCCTACCAAAATGGATATCCTCACATTTGTCAACATTGTATTCCATGTGCCAGACCCTAGCCCATTCACTTAGCCTATCCAAAACCCTCTGCAGACTTCCGGTATCCTCTGCAGTTTTTGCTTTACCACTCATCTTAGTGTCGTCTGCAAACTTGGACACATTGCAATTGGTCCCCAACTCCAAATCATCTATGTAAATTATGAACAATTGTGGGCCCAACACTGATCCCTGAGGGACACCACGGTAGCACAAGTGGATAGCACTGTGGCTTCACAGCTCCAGGGTACCAGGTTCGATTCCCCGTTGGGTCACTGCCTGTGCGGAGTCTGCACGTTCTCCCTGGGCGCGATTCTCCCAAAACGGGAGAAATCGTAAAGCTGCCGTAAAACCCGGGCGGGTTTACGGCAGCGCGCCCCTTCCCGACCGGGGACCGATTCTGGTCTCCGGTCGGGGCTAGCAGCCCGACGCCGTAGGCTCCGGCAAGACGGGCTTAACGAAAATCGTTAAGCCCGCTTGCCGGAGTTAGCGCCGGCTGACGCGTCATATGACGTCAGCCGCGCATGCGCAGTTTGGAAGACTCCAACCCGCGCATGCGCGGGTGATGTCATCGCGTTTTTGCGCGAAACCCGCGCGTGCGCGGGCCGGGTTGCCCCTCAGCCGCCCCGCGAATGGATACTGCGGGGCGGCGGAAGGACAAGTAGTGCGCGGGCATCGGGCCCGCTGCCCGCGATCGGTGCCCACCGATCGCAGGCCCATGGCACCCTTGGCACGGCCGTGGTACGGCCGTGCCAATCGGTGCCATGGTTATTAATAGCGAGTTAGTCACGCCGTTTTTACGAACGGCAAGACCAGGTGTGTTTGCCGTTCGTAAAAACGGCGGAAAGGGCTGGGACTTCGGCCCATCTAACAGCTGAGAATCGCTGCCGGCCGTAAAAAAACGGCGGCAGCGATTCGGGTCGGGACTTCGGCGGGGGGGGGAAGAATAGCGGGAGGGCGGCAAAAATGTCGGGAAGGCCCTCCTGCTATTCTCCCACCCGTCGTGGGGGGCGGAGAATTTCGCCCCCTGTGTCTGCGTGGGTTTCTTCCGGGTGCTCCGGTTTCCTCCCACAGTCCAAAGATGTGCAGGTTAGGTGGATTGGCCATGATAAATTGCCCTTAGTGACCAAAAAGGTTAGAAGGGGTTAATGGGTTACGGGATAGGGTGAAAGTGAGGGCTTAAGTGGGTCGGTGCAGACTCGATGGGCCAAGTGGCCTTCTCCTGCACTCTTTGTTCTATGTACCATTAGCTACTGATTGCCAACCAGAGAAACACCCATTAATCCCCACTCTTTGCTTTCTATTAATTAACCAATCCTCTATCCATGCTACTACTTTACCCTTAATGCCATGCATCTTTATCTTATGCAGCAACCTTTTGTGTGGCACCTTGTCAAAGGCTTTCTGGAAATCCAGATATACCACATCCATTGGCTCCCCGTTATCTACCACACTGGTAATGTTCTTGTGGTGAATGTATTCACCATAATGTATGCATGATACCATAACCTTTAACCTGTGACCTGGAAGTTGTGACATGAACTGCTTCCAGGTACTGTACTGTAACCCACCCGGTATGGCTCCACCTGTGGCTCCGCCCACACCGGGGCCATATATATCGTTCCCCGCGGGCCTGGCGAATCCCTCGTGGACACCCTCGTCGCGACCCCCGTCGGACCCGACTACGTCGCAGGCCTGTGCCGCGCGTCTGCCAGCCCAGCCCGGGAAACCGCAGTGCTACTTCTGCGGCCAAGGCCAACAACCCCGGCAGCGCTGCCCAGCCCGCACAGCGACATGCAGCGATTGTGGGAAAAAGGGGCACTTTGCGAGAGTCTGTCAGCCGGCCTAAGGCCCAGAAATCGAAAGCACACCAGGCCCCGACCCGTGGACTCGCAGCCCCACAGACCCCGCAATGCGGCTGCGTACCGGCCTGGAACCCCCCCCGTCAGATCCGTCATTGGCATCGTGCGACTCGTGGAGGCCGCCATCTTGGTCGCCGGCCCCAACACGGACCGACACATGCGACTCATGGGGTCTGCCATCTTGGCCGCCGGCCCCGGCACTGACCGACACGTGCGACTCATGGGGGCCGCCATCTTGTGACTCCACCAACCACACAGACTACCCACAGCTGGGCGCAGTCACCCTCGACCAGTCGCAGCCAAAACAGCTGAAGAACTCCATGATGGTCGTCAGGGTCAACGGGCACGAGACCCCCTGCGTTTTCAACTCCGGGAGCACGGAGAGCTTTGTCCACCCCAACACGGTAAGGTGCTGCTCCCTCCACACCTACCCAGCCTCCAAAACAATCTTCCTTGCCTCCGGGTCCCATTTGGTTCATATCCAGGGGTACTGTACATAGAACAGTAGAGCACAGAACAGGCCCTTCGGCCCTCGATGTTGTGCCGAGCATTGTCCGAAACCAAGATCAAGCTATCCCACTCCCTTTCATTGTGGTGTGCTCCATGTGCCTATCCAATAACCGCTTGAAAGTTCCTAAAGTGTCCGACTCCACTATCACAGCAGGCATTCCATTCCACACCCTAACCACTCTCTAAGAACCTACCTCGGACATCCCTCCTATATCTCCCACCCTGAACCTTATAGTTATGCCCCCTTGTTACAGCTACATCCACCCAAGGAAATAGTCTCTGAACGTCCACTCTATCTATCCCCCTCATCATCTTATAAACCTCTATTAAGTCGCCTCTCATCCTCCTCCGCTCCAAAGAGAAAAGCCCTAGCTCCCTCAATCTTTCCTCATATGACCTACCCTCCAAACCAGGCAGCATCCTGGTAAATCTCCTTTGCACCCTTTCCAATGCTTCCAGATCCTTCCTATAAGGAGGTGACCAGAACTGCGCACAATACTCCAAATGTGGTCTCACCAGGGTCATGTATAGTTGCAGCATAACCCCGCGGCTCTTAAACTCAAGCCCCCTGTTAATAAACGCTAACACTATAAGCCTTCTTCACGGCTCTATCCACTTGAGTGGCAACCTTCAGAGATCTGTGGACATGAACCCCAAGATCTCTCTGTTCCTCCACATTCCTCAGAACCCTGCCGTTGACCCTGTAATCCGCATTCAAATTTTTTTTACCAAAATGAATCACCTCGTACTTATCAGGGTTAAACTCCATCTGCCATTTTTCGGCCCAGCTCTGCATCCTATCAATGTCTCTTTGCAGCCTACAACAGCCCTCCACCTCATCCGCTACTCCACAATCTTGGTGTCATCAGCAAATTTACTGACCCACCCTTCAGCCCCCTCCTCCAAGTCATTGATAAAAATCCCTGTGGTACACCGCTGGTAACTGGTCTCCAGTCTGAAAATTTTCCATCCACCACCACCCTCTGTCTTCTATGTGAGAGCCATTTACTTATCCAATTGGCCAAATTTCCCTCTATCCCACACCTCCTTACTTTCTTCATGAGCCGACCATGGGGAACCTTATCGAATGCCTTACTAAAATCCATGTATACGACATCAACTGCTCTACCTTCATCTACACACTTAGTTACCTCCTCAAAGAATTCAATCAAATTTGTGAGGCAAGACTTACGCTTCACGAATCCGTGTTGACTATCCCGGATTAAGCTGCATCTTTCCAAATGGTCATAAATCCTATCCTTCAGGACCTTTTCCATTAACTTACCGACCACTGAAGTAAGACTAACAGGCCTATAATTACCAGGGTCATTCCTATTCCCTTTCTTGAACAGAGGAACAACATTTGCCACTCTCCAGTCCTCTGGCACTATCCCCGTGGACAGTGAGGACCCAAAGATCAAAGCCAAAGGCTCTGCAATCTCATCCCTTGCCACCCAAAGAATCCTTGGATATATCCCATCTGGCCCAGGGGACTTGTCGTCCCTCAGATTTTTCAAAATTGTTAATACATCCTTCCTCAGAACATCTACCTCCTCCAGCCTACCCGCCTGTATCACACTCTCATCCTCAAAAACATGGCCCCTCTCCTTGGTGAACTCTAAAGAAAAGTATTCATTCAACGCCTCTCCTATTTCTTCTGATTCCATGTACAAGTTCCCACTACTGTCCTTCACTGGCCCTACCCTCACCATGGTCATTCTTTTATTTCTCACATAAGAATAAAAAGCCTTGGGGTTTTCCTTGATCCGACCCGCCAAGGACTTCTCATGCCCCCTCTTAGCTCTCTTTAGCCCTTTTTGTTTTTAGCTCATTCCTTGTTATCTTGTAACCCTCAAGCGACCCAACTGAACCGTGTTTTCTCATCCTTACATACTCTTCCTTTTTCCTCTTGACAAGACGTTCAACCTCTTCTGTGAACCATGGTTCCCTCACACGGCCATTTCCTCCCTGCCTGACAGGGAAATACTTATCAAGGACACGCAGTATTTGTTCCTTGAACAAGCTCCACTTTTCATTTGTGCCTTTCCCTGACAGTTTCTGTTCCCATCTTATGCTCCCTAATTCTTGCCTAATCGCATCATAATTACCCCTCCCCCAATTATAAACCTTGCCCTGCCGTATGGCCCTATCCCTCTCCATTGCAATAGTGAAAGACACTGAATTGTGGTCACTATCTCCAAAGTGCTCTCCCACAAACAAATCTAACATTTGGCCCAGTTCATTACGCAGTACTAAATCCAATGTGGCCCTCCCTCTTGTCGGCCTATCCACATATTGTGTCAGAAAACCCTCCTACACACACTGTACAAAACCTGCCCCATCCGAACTGTTCGACCAAAAGAGGTTCCAATCAATATTTGGAAAGTTAAAGTCGCCCATGCCAACTACCCTGAGACCTCCACACCTATCCATAATCTGTTTTGCAATTTCTTCCTCCACATCTCTATTACTATTTGGGGGCCTATAGAAAACTCCTAACAATGTGACCGCTCCTTTCCTATTTCTAACTTCGTCCCATATTACCTCAGTAGGCAAATCCTCTTCGAACTGCCTTTCTGCAGCCGTTAAACTATCCTTGATTAACAATGCTATTCCTCCACCTCTTTTACCACCTTCCCTACTCTTACTGAAACATCTATACCCCGGAACGTCCAACAACCATTCCTGTCCCTGTTCTAACCATGTGTCCGTAATGTCCACAACATCGTAGTCCCAAGTACCAATCCACGCTCCAAGTTCACCTACCTTATTCCGGATGCTCCCAATTAGACACACTGCAACCCACCTTTCTGTCTGCCGGTACACACCTGCGACCTTGATACCCTCCTCAGTACCTCACTACTCTCAACACTGGCTTCTGGACTACAGCTAGTTTCCCAGCCCCCTGACAAATTAGTTTAAACCCCCCCGAAGAGCCGTAGCAAATTTCCCTCCCAGGATATTGGTGCCCCTCTGGTTCAGGTGCAAACCGTCCTGTCTGTACAGGTCCCACCTTCCCCAGAATGTGCTCCAATTATCCACGTACCTGAAACTCTCCCTCCTGCACTATCCCTGCAGCCACGTGTTTATCTGCACTCTCTCCCTGTTCCTCACCAGCACGTGGCACCAGTAACAAACCAGAGAAGACAACATGGTTTGTCCTGGCTCTCAGCTTCCACCCTAGTTCCCTAAATTTCTGTTTTAAATCCCCGTCCCTTCTCTTACCTATGTCGTTGGTACCGATGTGTACCACGACTTGTGACTGTTCCCCCTCCCCCTTAAGGATTCTGAAAACACGGTCCGAGACATCACGGACTCTGGCACCCGGGAGGCAACATACCATCCGTGAGTCTCTTTCGCTGCCACAGAACCATCTATCTGTCCCTCTAACTATTGAGTCCCCAATAACTATTTCTCTCCTGCTCTCCCCCCTTCCCTTCTGAGCCACAGGGACAGACTCAGTGCTGGAGATCCGTTCACCCTGGCTTACCCCTGGTAGATCGTCCCCCTCAACAGTATCCAAATCGGAATACATGTTACCGAGGGGAACAACCACAGAGGATCCCTGCACTGACTGCTTCCTCCCAGCCCTTCTCACCGTCACCCATCTATCTTGATTCTTCGGAGTAACTACCTTCCTGAAGCTGCTATCTATGACCACCTCTGCCTCCCGAATGATACGAAGTTCATCCAGCTCCAGCTCCAGTTCCCTAACGCGGTTCGTGAGGAGCTGGAGATGGGTGAACTTCCCACAGGTGAAATCAGCAGGGACACTGATGGCGTCCCTCACCTCAAACATTCTGCAGGAGGAACATTGCATTGCCTTCCCTGCCATCCCCTCTAAATAAAAAAAAGAAAAAGAAAGAAAGAGCTTACCTGTTATTCACTCTACCCCTTAGGTTAAAGGAGGTGGAAGGGTGGGGGGACACTACAAGTGTAGTGTCTAGGGTTTAGGAACTGCCCAACTTAAATACAGGTTAAAAATAAAACACTTAACCAGCAACCACTGCGCCCCACACGAGAACAGCAATCAGCTGTTATGGGCCTGCGCAAACAATTTAAATCTTTACTACTTACCCAGCAGTCACTCTGTCCTCACTCCGACCGGATTCAGCTGGAAACTCCCAACAGTAAGTTTTTTAAAAATTTACTCCCCTTCTCAGCAAGCACTCACTCAGCAACCACTGCGCCCCGCACAATAACACCTCAGGGAAAAGAAAAACTACTTACCAGTCACCAGCCAATCACATACCTGCAGGCTGTGATGTCACGGTTCAACTTCGTTCTACTTCTACCTGCCCTCGAGTCTCCCTCTTTATCTTTGCTCGGCTGGGATCCTTACAGTGATTGGTTTTTTTTGGTTATAGGAGGAGGTAGGGAGGGAAACACTGAAGAAGTGTTTGGGGTTTAACTGTCACTTGACAACAGCTCCTCCACAAACCACCTTCAAGATACAGTGACCGCAATGCACGGATGTAAATTTTCCCCGCAACAGCCAAACAGCGGCTCTGCTCTACTGCCCTCTGCTGCATCGCCAATCTCGCGATGAAGGGCGCAGAGTACACTCATTTTAAGCTCTACGTCCTCCCCCACCTCTGCGCCCCCCCTATTCTCGGATTGGACTTTCAATGTAACCACCGAAGCCTGACCCTACAGTTCGGCGGACCCTTGCCCCCCCTCACGGTGTGCAGCCTCGCGACCCTCAAGGTCTCCCCCCCTTCACTCTTTGTGAACCTCACTCCTGACTGTAAGCCCATTGCCACCAGGAGCAGGCGGTACAGTTCGCTGGACATGACGTTTATCAAGTCGGAGGTCCAGCGACTGTTGGGTGAAGGGATCATCGAGGCCAGCAACAGCCCCTGGAGAGCGCAAGTGTTGGTCGTCCGGACCGGGGAAAAGAATCGGATGGTTGTGGACGACAGCCAGACAATTAACCGATTCACGCAACTCAATGCATACCCGCTCCCCCGCATAGCGGAGATGGTCAACCAGATCGCGCAGTACCGTGTGTTCTCCATGGTCGATCTGAAGTCGGCCTACCACCAGCTCCCAATCCGCCCGGAAGATCGCCACTACAGTACTTTCGAGGCAGCCGGCAGAGTCTTCCACTTCCTCAGGATCACCTTCGGCGTCACTAACGGGGTCTCGGTCTTTCAGAGAACGATGGACCGAATGGTGGACCAGTACGGTTTGCAGGCCACATATCCGTACTTGGAAAATGTGACCATCTGCGGTCATGACCAGCAGGACCATGACGCCAACCTTCAGAGGTTCCTCCAGGCCGGCCAATCCCTCAATCTCACATACAACAAAGAAAAGTGCGTCTTCCGTACTACCCGACTAGCCATTCTTGATTATGTCGTAGAGAACGGAGTCCTAGGGCCCCGACCCCGACTGCATGCGCCCCCTCACAGAACTCCCCCCTCCCCACAGCCTCAAGGCCCTAAAACGATGCCTGGGGCTGTTCTCCTACTACGCCCAGTGGGTCCCCAACTATGCGGACAAAACCCGCCCACTTATTCAAACAACCACTTTTCCCCTGACGTATGAGGCCGAGATCACCAAGGCCGAAAAGCACGCGGTGGATGAATCCATCCCTTTTCAGGTAGAGAGCGATGCGTCAGACATCACATTGGCTGCCACACTCAACCAGGCGCTCAAGCCAGTAGCATTTTTCTCTAGGACCCTCCACGCTTCCGAAATTCGACACCCCCTCGGTCGAGAAGGAATCGCAAGCCATAGTGGAAGCTGTGCGGCACTGGAGGCACTACCTAGCCAGTAGGAGGTTCACCCTTGTCACCGACCAGCGGTAGGTCGCCTTCATGTTCGACAACGCACAACAGGGCAAAATAAAAAATGATAAAATCTTCAGGTGGAGGATCGAACTCTCCACCTACAATTACGATATCAAGTATTGTCCTGGGAAGCTCAACGAACCCCTAGATGCCCTGTCCCGCTGCACATGCGCCAGCGCGCAAGGTGACCAACTTCGGGCTATCCACAATGACCTCTGCCACCCGGGCGTCACCCGGCTTACCCACTTCATTAAGGCCCGCAATCTGCCCTTCTCCACCGAGGAGGTCAGGGCCATGACCAGGGACTGGCAAGTCTGCGCAGAGTGCAAACCGCACTTCTACCGGCCAGACAAGGCCTGCCTGGCAAAGGCCTCCCGGCCCTATGAGCGCCTAAGCATTGACTGCAGAGGGCCCCTTCCCTCCACCTACCGGAATATATACTCCCTCACCGTCATCGATGAGTACTGCCGTTTCTCCTTCGCCGTTCCCTGCCCCGACATGACCTCAGCCAATAAAGGCACTGCACAGCATCTTCACACTGTTCGGTTTCCCTGCCTACATCCACAGTGACCGGGGCACATCGTTCATGAGCGATGAGCTGCGTCAGTATCTGCTCAACAAAGGCATCGCCTCGAGCAGGACTACGAGTTATAACCCACAGGGAATCAGGCAGGTGGAGAGGGAGAACGCGACAGTATGGAAGGCCGTTCTTCTGGCCCTTAGGTCCAGATGTCTCCCAATCCCCTGTGGGCAGGAGGTCCTACCTGACGCCCTCCACTCCATCAGATCGCTACTCTGCACGGCCACGAACGAGACCCCTCACGATCGTTTGTTTATCTTCCCCACCAAGTCCATCTCCGGGATCTCGCTTCCAGCTTGGCTGAAAACTCAAGGACCAGTCCTTCGCCGGAGGCACATGAGGAGCCATAAGACCAACCCCCTGGTCGAGAGGGTCCAGCTGCTCCGCGCCAACCCCCAATACGCTTACATCGCGCACCAGGACGGACGGCAAGACACGGCCCCCCGACAGGACCTGGCGCCAGCTGGTTTCCCCGCCAATGTGCCCCTCCCCGCCTACATCCCCGCTCCCCACTGCCCGCCGCCACTCACACCGCCCCATACGCCCCCCTGGGTCTCCTGTATTGTCCCGCGCCGACACTGCCACCACCCATCACCCCCCACCCTACCCCTGCACCACAACCGTCTCCGAAACCCCGGACTGAGGCTCAAGCTCCAGACGCAACGCCCCTGGAGTCACCACCTGCGACAACTGTGCCCGCCACACTGCCAGAGCTGCGGAGGTTGAAGAGAACGATCCGGCCTCCAAATAGACTGAATATGTAATGACCCCACGTCACCCCCGCTGGACTTGATTTTTTTTAACAGGGGGTGAATGTATTCACCATAATGTATGCATGATACCATAACCTTTAACCTGTGACCTGGAAGTGGTAACATGAACTGCTTCCAGGTACTGTACTGTAACCCCGGTATGGCTCCGCCTCTGGCTCTTCCCACACCAGGGCCATATATAAGCCGGCCTCTTGTGGGCGCCATTCATCTGTACTACTGACTCTGGCGAGGCAAGTTCATGACTAATAAAGCCTACTGTTCACTCGCTCTCTCTGCCTCACGGTGAATTGAAGGTATATCAGTTCTCAAAAAATTCCACTAAACTTGTTAGGCATGACCTGCCCTTTATGAACTCATGCTGCGTCTGCCAAATGGGACAATTTCCATCCAGATGCCTCGCTATTTCTTCCTTGATGATAGATCCCAGCATCTTCCCTCCTACTGAAGTTAAGCTCACTGGCCTATAATTACCCGTTCTCTGCCTACCTCCTTTTTTAAACAGTGGTGTCACATTTGCTAATTTCCAATCCGCTGGGACCACTCCAGAGTCTAGTTAATTTTGGTAAATTATCACTGGTGCATTTGCAATTTCCCTAGCCATCTCTTTCAGCACTCTGGGATGCATTCCATCAGGGCCAGGAGACTTGTCTACCTTTAGCCCCATTAGCTTGCCCATCACTACCTCCTTAGTGATAACAATCAGTCAGAGTAAGAATGTTAGGATAGATAGGATGAATGCGTGACTCGAGAGATGGTGCAAGAGGGAGGGATTCAAATTCCTGGGGCATTGGGACCGGTTCTGGGGGAGGTGGGACCAGTACAAACCGGACGGTCTGCACCTGGGCAGGACTGGAACCGATGTCCTGGGGGGGGTGTTTGCTAGAGCTGTTGGGGAGGGTTTAAACTAATGTGGCAGGGGGATGGGAACCGATGCAGGAAGTTGGAAGGTAGTAAAACAGGGACAGAAGCAAAAGGAAGTAAGGGGGAAAGTGCAAGGCAGAGAAGACATAGTCAAAAATCAAAAAGGGCGACAGTACAAGATACAGTGACTGAGAGGAGCTCAGTGAATAGGCCCCGTAATACTAAAAGGAATAAAACTGGAGATGTTAAGAGTCAAAACAGAGGTAAAAAAACCAACATAAGTGTACTTTACCTGAATGCTTGTAGTATTCGGAATAAAGTAAATGAGTTGATGGCGCAAATCATCGTGAATGACTATGATTTAGTGGCCATTACTGAAACATGGTTAAAGGATGGTCACGACTGGGAGTTAAATATCCGAGGGTATCAAACTATTCGGAAGGACAGAGTGTATGGTAAGGGAGGTGGTGTAGCTCTGTTATTTAAGGATGACATCCGGGCAATAGTAAGGGATGACATCGGTGCTATGGAGGATAAGGTTGAATCCATTTGGGTGGAAATCAGGAATAGTAAGGTGAAAAAGTCACTGATAGGAGTAGTCTATCGGCCACCAAATAGTAACGTTATGGTGGGGCAGGCAATAAACAAAGAAATAACTGATGCATGTAGAAATGGTACAGCAGTTATCATGGGGGATTTTAATCTACATGTCGATTCGTTTAACCAGGTCGGTCAAGGCAACCTTGAGGAGGAGTTTATAGAATGTATCCGCTATAGTTTCCTAGAACAGTATGTAATGGAACCTACGAGGGAACAAGCGGTCCTAGATCTTGTCCTGTGTAATGAGACAGGATTGATTCATAATCTCATAGTTAGGGATCTTCTCGGAAGGAGCGATCACAATATGGTGGAATTTAAAATACAGATGGAGGGTGAGAAGGTAAAATCAAATACTAGTGTTTTGTGTTTAAACAAAGGAGATTACAATGGGATGAGAGAAGAACTAGCTAAGGTAGACTGGGAGCAAAGACTTTATGGTGGAACAGTTGAGGAACAGTGGAGAACCTTCCAAGCGATTTTTCACAGTGCTCAGCAAAGGTTTATACCAACAAAAAGGAAGGACGGTAGAAAGAGGGAAAATCGACCGTGGATATCTAAGGAAATAAGGGAGAGTATCAAATTGAAGGAAAAAGCATACAAAGTGGCAAAGATTGATGGGAGACTAGAGGACTGGGAAATCTTTAGGGGGCAACAGAAAGCTACTAAAAAAGCTATAAAGAAAAGTAAGATAGAGTATGAGAGTAAACTTGCTCAGAATATAAAAACAGACAGTAAAAGTTTTTACAAATATATAAAACAAAAAAGAGTGACTAAGGTAAATATTGTTCCTTGAGAGGATGAGAAGGGAGTTTTAATAATGGGAGATGAGGAAATGGCTGAGGAACTGAACAGGTTTTTTGTGTCGGTCTTCACAGTGGAAGACACAAATAACATGCCAGTGACGGATAGAAATGAGGCTATGGCAGGTGAGGACCTTGAGAGGATTGTTATCACTAAGGAGGGAGTGATGGGCAAGCTAATGGGGCTAAAGGTAGACAAGTCTCCTGGCCCTGATGGAATGCATCCCAGAGTGCTAAAAGAGATGGCTAAGGATATTGCAGATGCACTAATGATGATTTACCAAATTCACTAGACTCTGGGGTGGTCCCGGTGGATTGGAAATTAGCAAACGTGACACCACTGTTTAAAAAAGGAGGTAGGCAGAGAGCAGAAAATTATAGACCAGTAAGCTTAACTTCGGTAGTAGGGAAGATGCTGGAATCTATCATCAAGGAAGAAATAGCAAGGCATCTGGATAGAAATTGTCCCATTGGGCAGACGCACCATGGATTCATAAAGGGCAGGTCGTGCCTAACTAATTTAGTGGAATTTTTTGAGGACATTACCAGTGCAGTAGATAACGGGGAGCCAATGGATGTGGTATATCTGGATTTCCAGAAAGCCTTTGACAAAGTGCCACACAAAAGGTTGCTGCATAAGATAAAGATGCATGGTATTGAGGGTAAAGTAGTAGCATGGATAGAGGATTGGTTAATTAATAGAAAGCAAAGAGTGGGGATTAATGGGTGTTTCTCTGGTTGGCAATCAGTAGCTAGTGGTGTCCCTCAGGGATCCGTGTTGGGCCCACAATTGTTCACAATTTACATAGATGATTTGGAGTTGGGGACCAAGGGCAATGTGGCCAAGTTTGCAGATGACACTAAGATGAGTGGTAAAGTGAAAAGTGCAGAGGATACTGGAAGTCTGCAGAGGGATTTGGATAGGTTAAGTGAATGGGCTAGGGTCTGGCAGATGCAATACAATGTTGACAAATGTGAGGTTATCCATTTTGGTAGGAACAACAGCAAACAGGATTATTATTTAAACGATAAAATATTAAAGCATGCTGCTGTGCAGAGATACCTGGGTGTGCTAGTGCATGAGTCACAGAAAGTTGGTTTACAGGTGCAACAGGTAATTAAGAAGGCAAATGGAATTTTGTCCTTCATTGCTAGAGGGATGGAGTTTAAGACTAGGGAGGTTATGTTGCAATTGTATAAGGTGTTAGTGAGGCCACACCTGGAATATTATGTTCAGTTTTGGTCTCCTTACTTGAGAAAGGATGTACTGGCACTGTAGGGTGTGCAGAGGAGATTCACTAGGTTAATCCCAGAGCTGAAGGGGTTGGATTACGAGAAGAGGTTGAGTAGACTGGGACTGTACTCGTTGGAATTTAGAAGGATGAGGGAGGATCTTATAGAAACATTAAAAATTATGAAGGGAATAGATAGGATAGATGCGGGCAGGTTGTTTCCACTGGCGGGTGAAAGCAGCACTAGGGGACAAAGCCTCAAAATAAGGGGAAGTAGATTTAGGACTGAGTTTAGGAGGAACTTCTTCACCCAAAGGGTTGTGAATCTATGGAATTCCTTGCCCAGTGAAGCCGTTGAGGCTCCTTCATTAAATGTTTTTAAGGTAAAGATAGACAGTTTTTTGAAGAATAAAGGGATTAAGGGTTATGGTGTTCGGGCCGGAAAGTGGAGCTGAGTTCACAAAAGATCAGCCATGATCTCATTGAATGGCGGAGCAGGCTCGAGGGGCCATATGGCCTACTCCTGCTCCTAGTTCTTATGTTCTTATGTTCAAGGTCCTCACCTGTCATAGCCTCATTTCTATCAGTCACTGGCATGTTATTTGTGTCTTCCACTGTGTAGACCGACCCAAAAAACCTGTTCAGTTCCTCAGCCATTTCCTCATCTCCCATTATTAAATCTATTTGTAGAATATTTTACTAACTGTTTTTATATTCTGAGCAAGTTTACTCTCATAATCTATCTTACTCTTCTTTATAGCTTTTTTAGTAGCTTTCTGTTGCCCCCTAAAGATTTCCCAGTCTTCTAGTCTCCCACTAATCTTTGCCACTTTGTATTTATTCCTTCAATTTGATACTCTCCCTTATTTCCTTAGATATCCATGGTCGATTTTCCCTCTTTCTACAGTCCTTCCTTTTTGTTGGTATATACCTTTGCTGAGCACTGTGAAAAATGGCTTGGAAGTGTTGCTCGGTCTGGTGAGTGTGCGTTACACTCATTTGGCTCTGTTTTATTCCTTAGCACTAGAGTCGCCTGGTATCTTTATGATACCGCCACGAGGTTCAAGTTCAAGTTCAGATCAATGACTCAATACACCAGTTAGTAAGTTCAAACAAGACACGTTTATTATTACACAGTTATTTACTACTCATGCATATAATACTAAGACTAAACTATTCCTACCACTACTAGGCCAATACTTATCTGGAATAAATGAACTGCCGGATCAGGGAACAATGGCCTCTTGCTCTGTACTGGATCCGCAGGCTTCCAGTTGGTGTGGACTAAAGGGGTCGGGAGTGTCTATTCTCGTAGCGTGCGTTGTATGACACTTACTTGTCGGTGTAGCTGTTGGCCAGGCCTCTCCTTCTCACGTTCAAGTTCTTAGAGAGCTGCTGCAAAGGTGTTCTGCTGGGTGGCCCGGTTAAGAGAGAGAGCGAACTTGGGATCTGTCCTTTATAGGTCACAGGGGCTTCGCGCCCATCTGGGCAGACCCTATACCTGCTTGCAATCGATTGGACCTCATACCAATCGATCGGTTTGAATTCCCCAATACTGGGGCTGTTTCCCGATCGCTGGGCGGTTCTTGGGGCTGTTTGTAACTTATTGTTTGGCTTGACCTTTGTTATTCTCGATTGTGTCCATTGTGCCCGGGAATCACCGGGAATCGCTCAATTAGTATGCAAACTTGTTAGTTTCAGTGCTGTCTGGTTTCTTCGCAGGCAGAATACACAGAGAGATTCTGCAGCCTGCTTGTCTTTCTGACATTGTCCAATCTTCCCTGCATGCATTTCAATTCTCCATTTTATGTCGGGAGCTTATGTGGCCAGCTTCGGTGGCTACAGAAGGTTCTCCACTGTTCCTCAACTGTTTCACCATAAAGTCTTTGCTCCCAGTCTACATTAGCTAGCTCTTCTCTCATCCCATTGTAATCTTCTTTATTTAAGCACAAAACACCAGTATTTGATTTTACCTTCTCACCCTCCATCTGTATTTTAAATTCCACCATATTGTGATCGCTCCTTCTGAGAGGATCCCTAACTATGAGATCATTAATAAATCCTGTCTCATTACACAGGACCAGATCTAGGACCGCTTGTTCCCTCGTAGGTTCCATTACACACTGTTCTAGGAAACTATCGCGGATACATTCTATAAACTCCTCCTCAAAGTTGCCTTGACCAACCTGGTTAAACAAATTGACATGTAGATTAAAATCCCCCATGATAACTGCTGTACCATTTCTACATGCATCAGTTATTTCTTTGTTTATTGCCTGCCCCACCATAACGTTACTATTTGGTGGTCTATAGACTACTCCTATCAGTGACTTTTTCGCCTTACTATTCCTGATTTCCACCCAAATGGATTCAACCTTATCCTCCATGGCACCGATGTCATGGACGTTTTATTGAACTATTAGCACAGTTCTCAATGAGTTTGACTCTCTGCTAATCTAAATGTAGTAACTCAGTCTAACTGAACCAGCCTTGCTCTAAGCCACGTGCTGGGGTGTGATGCTGAGGATACACCCTGTCTCACTCTGTAGATGTTGGTCTGTGGAAAGAGGTGGGGCGTGAGTGCCTCATCCCTTTTATAGTGAGATACCACCCCTGAGTGTCCTGACTGCTCATTGGTCATGTCCTATTCTATGTGTTAATTAGCTGCCTGTTTGCATATCATGACAACTCAAGAAGATATCTGTACACAGACTGGTGTCTCTCAGTTTCCTCTCTCTCTCAGGGAGATTTCTGTACACTGACTGGTGTCTCTCAGTTTCCTCTCTCTCTCAGGGAGTTATCTCTACACTGACTGGTGTCTCTCAGTCCCCTCTCTCTCTCAGGGAGATATCTGTACATTGACTAGTGTCTCTCAGTCCCCTCTCTCTCAGGCAGATATCTGTACACTGACTGGTGTCTCTCAGTCCCCTCTCTCTCTCAGGGAGATATCTGTACACTGACTGGTGTCTCTCAGTCCCCTCTCTCTCTCAGGGAGATATCTGTACACTGACTGGTGTCTCTCAGTCCCCTCTCTCTCTCAGGGAGATATCTGTACACGGACTGGTGTCTCTCAGTCCCCTCTCTCTCTCAGGGAGATATCTGTACACTGACTGGTGTCTCTCAGTTCCCCCTCTCTCTCAGGGAGATATCTGTACACTGACTGGTATCTCTCAGTCCCCTCTCTCTCTCAGGGAGATATCTGTACACTGACTGGTGTCTCTTAGTCCCCTGTTTCTCTCTCTCTCAGGGAGATATCTGTACACTGACTGGTGTCTCTCAGTTTCCTCTCTCTCTCAGGGAGTTATCTCTACACTGACTGGTGTCTCTCAGTCCCCTCTCTCTCTCAGGGAGATATCTGTACACTGACTAGTGTATCTCAGTCCCCTCTCTCTCTCAGGGAGATATCTGTACACTGATTGGTGTCTCTCAGTCCCCTCTCTCTCTCAGGGAGATATCTGTACACTGACTGGTGTCTCTCAGTCCCCTGTTTCTCTCTCTCTCAGGGAGATATCTGTACACTGACTGGTGTCTCTCAGTTTCCTCTCTCTCTCAGGGAGTTATCTCTACACTGACTGGTGTCTCTCAGTCCCCTCTCTCTCTCAGGGAGATATCTGTACATTGACTAGTGTCTCTCAGTCCCCTCTCTCTCAGGCAGATATCTGTACACTGACTGGTGTCTCTCAGTCCCCTCTCTCTCTCAGGGAGATATCTGTACACTGACTGGTGTCTCTCAGTCCCCTCTCTCTCTCAGGGAGATATCTGTACACTGACTGGTGTCTCTCAGTCCCCTGTTTCTCTCTCTCTCAGGGAGATATCTGTACACTGACTGGTGTCTCTCAGTTTCCTCTCTCTCTCAGGGAGTTATCTGTACACTGACTGGTATCTCTCAGTTTCCTCTCTCTCTCAGGGAGTTATCTCTACACTGACTGGTGTCTCTCAGTCCCCTCTCTCTCTCAGGGAGATATCTGTACACTGACTGGTGTCTCTCAGTCCCCTCTCTCTCTCAGGGAGATATCTGTACACTGACTGGTGTCTCTCAGTCCCCTCTCTCTCTCAGGGAGATATCTGTACACTGACTGGTGTCTCTCAGGCCCTCTCTCTCTCAGGGAGATATCTGTACACTGACTGGTGTCTCTCAGGCCCCTCTTTCTCTGGCTGATATCTGTGCACTGACTGGCGTCTCTGCGTCCCCTCTCTCTCAGGGAGATAGGTGTACACTGACTGGTTACAATACAGTTCAACGTTGGCATTTCAGTCATCATCTCCACAAAAACCAGTTTCAGCAGCTTTCACTTCCTGCACCAAGTTTGCAAACAATGGCAGTTACCTTCGGTAAATCGTGAAAGGAATTCCCCCACAGTTTACACACAGCTCAAAACCCCCTAGATTCCAGTTTGTAACTCACTCCTGGGTATCTGTTATTCTATATATAAACCACCCCAAACCCCTCGATTAGATTCCAGTCTGTAACTCACTCCTGGGTATCTGTTATTCTATATATAAACCACCCCAAACCCCTCGATTAGATTCCAGTCTGTAACTCACTCCCGGGTATCTGTTATTCTATATATAAACCACCCCAAACCCCTCGATTAGATTCCAGTCTGTAACTCACTCCCGGGTATCTGTTATTCTATATATAAACCACCCCAAACCCCTCGATTAGATTCCAGTCTGTAACTCACTCCCGGATGTCTGTTATTCTATATATAAACCACCCTGTTGTGATAACCACTGTAGATATGCATACTTGCAATAGGGGGAAAGTCAGGGAACCAAGAGGTGAAGGAATCAGTGGGAAGCGTAGCTGCTTAGGATTACAAAAAATCACGAAAAGACAGAGCTCAGGAGAGGTTACGATAGTCCCCATCTCACAAAATATGACACAGTGTATGGAAAGGCTCAGTAAACCAAGGTCCACCACACTAAGAAAACAAAAAGGGACAGTCAATAGGGAATTAAAGGTGCTATATTTAAATGCCCGCAGTGTACGGAACAAGGTAGATGAACTTGTGGCCCAGATTGTGACTGGCAGGTATGATGTGGTAGGCATCACAGAGACGTGGTTGCAGGGGGTTCAGGACTGGCAGTTAAACATCCAGGTATTTACAACCTATCGAAAAGACAGAGAGGTGGGTAGAGGGGGCGGGGTTGCCTTGTTAATTTGAAATTAAATTAAATCAATAGCACTAAACGACATAGGGTCAGACGATGTGGAGTCTGTGTGGGTAGAGTTGAGGAACCACAAAGGCAAAAAACCATAATGGGAGTTATGTACAGGCCTCCTGACAGTGGTCAGGACCAGGGGCACAAAATGCACCACAAAATAGAAAGGGCATGTCAGAAAGGCAAGGTCACAGTGATCATGGGGGACTTCAATATGCAGGTGGACTGGGTAAATAATGTTGCCAGTGGACCCAAAGAAAGGGAATTCATTGAATGTTTACAGGATGGCTTTTTGGAACAGCTTGTGATGGAGCCCACGAGGGAACAGGCTATTCTGGACTTAGTGTTATGTAATGAGCCAGAATTGATAAAAGATCTTAAAGTAAGGGAACACTTAGGAAGCAGTGATCATAATATGGTAGAATTCAGTCTGCAATTTGAAAGAAGGAAGGTAGAATCAGATGTAAAGGTTTTACAGTTAAATAAAGGTAATTACAGGCGCATGAGGGAGGAACTGACGAAAATCGACTGGAAGCAGAGCCTAGTGGGAAAGACAGTAGAACAGCAATGGCAGGAGTTTCTGGGAGTAATTGAGGACACAGTGCAGAGGTTCATCACAAAGAAAAGAAAGGTTATCAGAGGGAGGATTAGGCAGCCATGGCTGACAAAGGAAGTCAGGAAATGCATCAAGGCAAAAGAGAGAGCCTATAATGTGGCAAAGAGTAGTGGGAAGTCAGAAGATTGGGAAGGCTACAAAAACAAACAGAGGATAACAAAGAGAGAAATAAGGAAGGAGAGGATCAAATATGAAGGTAGGCTAGCCAGTAACATTAGGAATGATAGTAAAAGTTTCTTTAAATACATTAAAAACAAACGGGAGGCAAAAGTAGACATTGGGCCGCTCCAAAATAACGCTGGTAATCTAGTGATGGGAGACAAGGAAATAGCTGAGGAACTTAATAAGTACTTTGCGTCAGTCTTCACAGTAGAAGACATGAGTAATATCCCAACAATTCAGGAAAGTCAGGGGGCAGAGTTGAATATGGTTGCCATCACAAAGGAGAAAGTGCTAGAGAAACTAAAAGGTCTGAAAATTGATAAATCTCCGGGCCCAGATGGGCTACATCCTAGAGTTCTAAAGGAGATAACTGAAGAAGTAGTGGAGGCGTTAGTTACGATCTTTCAAAAGTCACTGGAATCAGGGAAAGTCCCAGAGGATTGGAAAATTGCTGTTGTAACCCCCCTGTTCAAGAAGGGAACAAGAAAAAAGATGGAAAATTATAGGCCAATTAGCCTAACCTCGGTTGTTGGCAAAATTCTAGAATCCATCGTTAAGGATGAGATTTCTAAATTCTTGGAAGTGCAGGGTCGGATTAGGACAAGTCAGCATGGATCTAGTAAGGGGAGGTCGTGCCTGACAAACCTGTTAGAGTTCTTTGAAGAGATAACAAATAGGTTAGACCAAGGAGAGCCAATGGATGTTATCTATCTTGACTTCCAAAAGGCCTTTGACAAGGTGCCTCACGGGAGACTGCTGAGTAAAATAAGGGCCCATGGTATTCGAGGCAAGGTACTAACATGGATTGACGATTGGCTGTCAGACAGAAGGCAGAGAGTTGGGATAAAAGGTTCTTTTTTGGAATGGCAACCGGTGACAAGTGGTGTCCCGCAGGGTTCAGTGTTGGGGCCACAGCTGTTCTCTTTATATATTAACGATCTAGATGACGGGACTGGGGGCATTCTGGCCAAGTTTGCCGATGATACAAAGATAGGTGGAGGGGCAGGTAGTATTGAGGAGGTGGGGAGACTGCAGAAAGATTTAGGCAGTTTAGGAGAATGGTCCAAGAAGTGGCTGATGAAATTCAACGTGGGCAAGTGCGAGGTCTTGCACTTTGGAAAAAAGAATAGAGGCATGGACTATTTTCTAAACTGTGACAAAATTCATAATGCTAAAGTGCAAAGGGACTTGGGAGTCCTAGTCCAGGATTCTCTAAAGGTAAACTTGCAGGTTGAGTCCGTAATTAAGAAAGCAAATGTAATGTTGTCATTTATCTCAAGAGGCTTGGAATATAAAAGCAGGGATGTACTTCTGAGGCTTTATAAAGCACTAGTTAGGCCCCATTTAGAATACTGTGAGCAATTTTGGGCCCCACACCTCAGGAAGGACATACTGGCACTGGAGCGGGTCCAGCGGAGATTCACACGGATGATCCCAGGAATGGTAGGCCTAACATACGATGAACGTCTGAGGATTGTGGGATTATATTCATTGGAGTTTAGGAGGTTGAGGGGAGATCTAATAGAAACTTACAAGGTAATGAATGGCTTTGATAGGATGGACGTAAGGAAGTTGTTTCCATTAGCAGGGGAGACTAGGACGCGGGGGCACAGCCTTAGAATAAAAGGGAGTCACTTTAGAACAGAGATGAGGAGAAATTTCTTCAGCCAGAGAGTGGTAGGTCTGTGGAATTCATTGCCACAGAGGGCGGTGGAGGCTGGGACGTTGAGTGTCTTTTAGACAGAAATTGATAAATTCTTGATTTCTCGAGGAATTAAGGGCTGTGGTGAGAGAGCGGGTAAATGGAGTTGAAATCAACCATGATTGAATGGTGGAGTGGGCTCGATGGGCCGAATGGCCTTACTTCCGCTCCTATGTCTTATGGTCTTATGGGATGTATGGCTGTACCTGTAATACAGGTTCCTCCGGTAAGCCCCTGCCGGCTAGCTCCGCCAACAGGGAGCTTGCGTATAAATGTACGAGTGAGTCACTCAGACTCTAGTCTTCAGTTGCAGCCGGAGGAATAGCATCACACAGCAATAAAGCCCCTATTGTACTTGTCTCTCGTCTTTGAGTATAATTGTTAGCGCCACAATTTATTGTTGTGTGATGCTATTCCTCCGGCTGAATCCTCGATTAGATTCCAGTCTGTAACTCACTCCCGGGTATCTGTTATTCTATACATAAACCACCCAAAACCCCTCGATTAGATTCCAGTCTGTAACTCACTCCCGGGTATCTGTTATTCTATACATAAACCACCCAAAACCCCTCGATTAGATTCCAGACTGTAACTCACTCTCGGGTATCTGTTATCCTGTATATTAATCATCCCGAACACCTCGATTAGATTCCAGATCAGTGTTCTTCAATGTCGAGGTGGGTGTCGAGAGGGTCGTGGAGCCGTTGTCCGCGGCACTCCCGATAGCACAAATCCCGCACAGCAACCGGCTTTTCATAACGCATGCATGATGATTGGCGCACATGCGCATTCCGCGAACATGTCAAAAAGAAATTTGCCCGCATTGCGCATGCGTGCACGATGATCGCCGCGCATACGCAAATGTGGCCGCTATTTTTTTAGTCGGTTGCAGCTTTTGTTTTACAAGAGCTGCAGTGGTTTTTATTCATTTATTTTATTCACTTAATTTTTATTTTTTTCATTTATATTATTCATTTTATTTTTTTTACAAGTTCTGGGGAATTTATTCGTTTTTATCATTTATTTTATTCAATTTTTTAACAAGTTCGGGGGGGTTTTATTCGCTTTTTTCATTTATTTAACTCATTTTATTTTTAATTTTATCTTTACAAGTTCGGGGGGGGGGGGGGGGGGGGGTTATTTGATAAACTTTTACAGGATCAAAATGCAGAACTTTGGACAGATGGAGACTCCATAATCTCCGACACCGAAAGCTTCACCTTCATCCAACAGGTTCCATTGGAGGAGCGTGTACGAGGGCCAAAGGGACCCAAAACTATTTCCTCCATTTTTGTCAGCAGCAAACAAGGTAAGAGAAAATGGTGGGTCGCGCAGGTCGGCAGGCGTGGGTCGCGCAGGTCGGCCGGCGTGGGTCGCGCAGGTCAGCAGGCGTGGATTGCGCAGGTCGGCAGGCGTGGGTCGCGCAGGTCGGCAGGCGTGGGTCGCGCAGGTCGGCCGGCGTGGGTCGCGAAGGACGACCGGGTTGGGTCCCGAAGGTTGGCCGGTTGGTAAACATGGGTCCCAGGAAAAAAAGTTTGAAGAACACTGTTGCAGATTGCAATTCACTCCCGGGTGTCGATAATTCTTTAAATAAACAACCCCGAACAGCACGATTAGATTCCAGTCTGTAACTTACTCCCGGGTACCTGTTATTCTGTATATAAACCACCCTGAACCCCTCGATTAGATTCCAGTCTGTAACTCACTCCCGGGTATCTGTTATTCTGTATATAAACCACCCTGAACCCCTCGATTAGATTCCATCTGTAACTCACTCCCGGGTACCTTTTATTCTGTATATAAACCACCCTGAACCCCTCGATTAGATTCCATCTGTAACTCACTCCCGGGTATCTGTTATTCTACATATAAACCACCCCAACCCCTCGATTAGATTCCAGTCTGTAACTCACTCCCGGGTATCTGTTATTCTTTATATAAACCACCCTGAACCCCTCGATTAGATTCCAGTCTGTAACTCACACCCCGGTATCTGTTATTCTATATATAAACCACCCCGAATCCCTCGATTAGTTTCCATCTGGAACTCACTACCGGGAAACCACCTCAAACCCCTCACTAAGATTCCATCTGTAGCTCACTCCCGGTATCTGATATTCTATATATAACCCACCCTGAACCCCTTGATTAGATTCCAGACTGTAACTCACTCCCGGGTATCTGTTATTCTATATATAAACCACCCCAACCTCCTCGATTAGATTCCAGTCTGTAACTCACTCCCGGGTATCTGTTATTCTATATATAAACCACCCTGAACCCCTCGATTAGATTCCAGTCTGTAACTCACTCCCGGGTATCTGTTATTCTTTATATAAACCATCCGAACCCCTCGATTGGATTCCAGTCTGTAATTCACACCCCGGTATCTGTTATTCTATATATAAACCACCCCGAATCCCTCGATTAGATTCCATCTGGAACTCACTACCGGGAAACCACCTCAAACCCCTCACTAAGATTCCATCTGTAGCTCACTCCCGGTATCTGATATTCTATATATAACCCACCCTGAACCCCTTGATTAGATTCCAGACTGTAACTCACTCCCGGGTATCTGTTATTCTATATATAAACCACCCCAACCCCCTCGATTAGATTCCAGTCTGTAACTCACTCCCGGGTATCTGTTATTCTATATATAAACCACCCTGAACCCCTCGATTAGATTCCAGTCTGTAACTCACTCCCGGGTATCTGTTATTCTATATATAAACCATCCCGAACACCTCGATTAGATTCCAGTCTGTAACTCACTCCCGGGTATCTGTTATTCTTTATATAAACCATCCGAACCCCTCGATTGGATTCCAGTCTGTAACTCACTCCCGGGTATCTGTTATTCTATATATAAACCACCCTGAACCCCTCGATTAGATTCCAGTCTGTAACTCACTCACGGGTAGCTGTTATTCTATATATAAACCACCCTGAACCCCTCGATTAGTTTCCAATGTGTAACTCATTACCGGGTATCTGTTATTCTATATATAAACCACCCTGAACCCAGCGATTAGATTCCAGTCTGAACTCACTCCCGGGTATCTGTTATTCTATATATAAACCACCCTGAACCCCTCGATTAGATTCCAGTCTGTAACTCACTCCCGGGTATCTGTTATTCTATATATAAACTACCCCGAACCCCTCGATTTGATTCCAGTCTGTAACTCACTCCCGGGTATGTTATTCTTTTTATAAACCACCCCTTACCCCTCAATTACATTCTAGTCTGTAACTCACTCCGGGTATCTGTTATTCTATATATAACCCACCCTGAACCCCTCCATTAGATTCCAGTCTGTAACTCACTCCCATGTATCTGTTATTCTATATATAAACCCCCCCCTAATCACTCGATTTGATTCCAGTCTGTAACTCACTCCCGGGCATGTTATTCTTTTTATAAACCACCCCTTACCCCTCAATTACATTCTAGTCTGTAACTCACTCCGGGTATCTGTTATTCTATATATAACCCACCCTGAACCCCTCCATTAGATTCCAGTCTGTAACTCACTCCCGGGTATCTGTTATTCTATATATAACCCACCCTGAACCCCTCCATTAGATTCCAGTCTGTAACTCACTCCCATGTATCTGTTATTCTCTATATAAACCCCCCCCGAATCACTCGATTAGATTCCAGTCTGAACTCACTCCCGGGTATCTGTTATTCCATATATGTGGTGAGATAACCACTGTAGTTATGTGTACTGCAGTAGGGGGATGTATGCCTGTACCTGTAATACAGGTTCCTCCGGTCAGCCCCTGCCGGCTAGCTCCGCCCACAGGGAGCTTGTGTATAAATATGTATGAGAGCTGCTCAGACCCTCAGTCTATAGTTGCGGATGGAGGGACAACAGCGTACAGCAATAAAGCCTCTATTGTACTAGTCTCTCGGCTTTGAGTATAATTGTTAGCGCCACAATTTATTGCTGTACGATTTCCCAGTCACCATGGACATCAGAGTCAAGCCTGACCGTCTGCAGCTGGATCCACATTCGCCTCACGCCAGAAAAGACTTTGATCACTGGCTCGCAGTCTTAGAGGCCTACATCTCTTCAGCACACCCTCCCCCGACGGAGGCTCAGAAAAAGCAACTCCTGTACTCCAGACTTAGCTCCAGCGTCTTTCCGCTCATTCGAGATGCGACCGACTACACCGCAGCTATGGAACTGCTCAAGGAGAACTATGCACCATCGACGAACACCCTGTTTGCGAGGCATCAACTTTCTACTCGCGTCCAGCAGCCGGGTGAGTCGATTGAGGACTTCTGGAGGGCCCTTATACCTCTGGTACGAGACTGTGACTGCCGGGCCCTCACAGCCACGGAACATTCTGACTTACTCATGCACGATGCCTTCGTTACAGGCATTGCTTCGGACCCCATCCGGCAACGACTGCTGGAAGGGGTCGCCCCCGACCTCGCGGCCGCAAAGGCCCTGGCGCTCTCCATGACAGCCGCCTCCCGTAGTGCGCACACTTACTCCGCTAGCCACTCGGCCCACCCGTCCTACCCCTCGTGGACCCCGCAAACGGCTCCCCAGGCCCATCCGTCCCAACCCTCGTGGACCCCGCAAACGGCCCCCCCAGCAGCCGCCCCCGCGCACTATGCCTGCGCTTCCCGCCGCACCGCACCCCCTGGGGGGTCCCCACTGTTACTTCTGTGGCCAACAGAAGCACCCTCGCCAACGCTGCCCGGCCCGCACAGCGACCTGCAAAGCTTGTGGAAAGAAAGGCCACTTTGCAGCGGTGTGTCAGTCCCGGACGGTCGCCGCTATCGCGCCGCCGGTCCCCACGCCTCAGCCGCTCCCTCAATGGGCCCCGCCGTCCGCTTCCCCCGACCCCACGTGCAATCAGTGGGCGCCGCCATCTTTTGCCGCCCCCGCCACGTGCGCCCCATGGGCGCCGCCATCTTCATCCACCACAGCCATGTGCGTTCCATGGGCGCCGCCATTTTGTTCCGACCCCATAACGTGCGCTCCATGGACGCCGCCATTTTACCCACAGGTACTGCGGATGCCGCCATCTCGTCTCCAGGGGCCGCCATCACGGGACACGGGTCGCTACCGCTCCTCGTCGGACTCATCTGACTCAACCGCCGATCAAACACTGCTCGCCTCCGTTACGCTCGACCAGTCCCGTCCTCGCAACCTGGCACCCTCTTCCACATCGGTGCTGGTCAACGGCCATGTGACCTCCTGCCTCATCGACTCCGGGAGCACCGAGAGCTTCGTCCACCCGGACACGGTAAGGCGCTATTCCCTTGCGGTACATCCCGCCGACCGGCAGATCTCCCTTGCCTCCGGTTCCCACTCTGTCCCGATCCGGGGTTTCTGCCTGGTTAAACTCACTGCACAGGGTGTGGAATTCGACCGTTTCCGTCTGTACATTCTCCCCGACCTCTGCACTTCACTCCTACTAGGCCTGGATTTCCAGTGCAATCTCCAGAGCCTCACCCTCAAATTCGGTGGACCCCTACCTCCCCTCACCGTTTGCGGCCTCGCGACCCTCAAGGTCGAGCCCCCCTCCCTCTTTGCCAATCTGACTGTGGATTGCAAGCCCGTCGCCACCAGGAGCAGACGGTACAGCACCCAGGACAAGGCCTTCATCAGGTCCGAAGTCCAGCGGCTGCTTCGGGAGGGTATCATCGAGGCCAGCAACAGCCCTTGGAGAGCCCAGGTGGTAGTGGTTAAGACCGGGGAGAAGCACAGGATGGTCGTGGACTACAGCCAGACCATCAACCGGTACACGCAGCTCGACGCGTACCCCCTCCCCCGCATTTCTGATATGGTCAATCAGATTGCACAGTACCGGGTCTTCTCTACTATTGACCTGAAATCCGCCTACCACCAGCTCCCCATCCGTAAATCGGACCGTCCCTACACTGCCTTTGAGGCGGACGGTCGTCTGTACCAATTTCTGAGGGTTCCCTTCGGCGTCACGAATGGGGTCTCGGTCTTTCAGCGAGAAATGGACCGAATGGTTGACCGGTACGGATTGCAGGCCACCTTCCCGTACCTCGACAATGTCACCATCTGCGGCCATGACCAGCAGGACCATGATGCCAACCTTTATAAATTCCTCCACACCGCATCTCTCCTTAATCTCACGTACAACAAGGAGAAATGCATGTTCCGCACAGACCGCTTAGCCATCCTTGGCTACGTAGTCCAAAACGGACTACTGGGGCCCGATCCCGACCGCATGCGCCCCCTCATGGAGCTCCCAATTACCCACTGCCCCAAGGCCCTCAAACGCTGCCTTGGGTTTTTCTCTTATTACGCCCAGTGGGTCCCGCAATACGCAGACAAGGCCCGGCCATTTATCCAGTCCACACATTTTCCCCTCTCGGCCGAGGCACAACAGGCCTTCGCCTGCATTCGATCTGACATAGCCAGGGCGGGGATGCACGCCGTAGATGAGACTCTGCCTTTCCAAGTAGAGAGCGACGCTTCAGATGTCGCCCTTGCCGCCACGCTGAATCAGGCCGGCAGACCCGTGGCATTCTTTTCACGCACCCTCCACGCCTCCGAAATTCGGCATTCCTCTGTCGAAAAGGAAGCCCAGGCAATCGTTGAAGCGGTGCGGCACTGGAGGCATTACCTGGCCGGCAGGAGATTCACTCTCCTCACTGACCAACGGTCGGTAGCCTTCATGTTCAACAACACGCAGCGGGACAAGATCAAGAATGACAAAATCTTGTGGTGGAGAATCGAGCTCTCCACCTTTAACTACGAGACCTTGTATCGCCCCGGCAAGCTCAACGAGCCCCCAGACGCCCTCTCCCGAGGTACATGTGCCAGTGCACAAGTGAACCAGCTCCGTGCCTTGCACGACAGCCTTTGCCATCCGGGGGTCACTCGCTTGTACCATCTGATCAAAGCCCGCAATCTGCCCTACTCCGTCGAGGAAGTACGGACAGTCACCAGAGACTGCCAGATCTGTGCGGAGTGCAAGCCGCACTTCTACCGGCCAGATCGCGCGCGCCTGGTGAAAGCATCCCGCCCCTTTGAACGCCTCAGCGTGGACTTCAAAGGGCCCCTTCCCTCTACCGACCGCAACACCTACATCCTTAGTGTGGTCGATGAATTTTCTAGGTTCCCCTTTGCCATCCCATGCCCAGATATGACGTCTGCCACCGTCATCAAGGTCCTGGATTCCATTTTCGCCCTGTTCGGTTTCCCCGACTATATCCACAGTGACAGGGGATCCTCATTCATGAGCGATCAGCTGCGTCAATTCCTGCTCAGCAGGGACATCGCCTCCAGCAGGACGACCAGCTACAACCCCCGGGGAAACGGGCAGGTAGAGAGGGAGAACGGGACGGTATGGAGGGCCGTCCAGCTGGCCCTACGGTCCAGGAACCTCCCAGCCGCTCGCTGGCAGCAGGTCCTCCCTGACGCGCTCCATTCCATTCGGTCGCTACTGTGCACCGCAACTAACAGTACACCCCATGAACGTGTTTTTGCCTTCCCTGGGAAGTCCACATCCGGAGTGTCGCTCCCGACTTGGCTCACGACTCCGGGCCCAGTCCTTCTCCGTAGGCATGTACGGCACCACAAGGCGGAACCCCTGGTGGACAAAGTACGCCTTCTCCACGCCAACCCTCAGTATGCCTACGTGGAGTTCCCCGACGGCCGCCAGGACACAGTCTCGCTCCGGGACCTGGCTCCCTCAGGTGCCGATCCCATGCCCACACCCCTTCCTGCACCAACCCCAGCGCCCCCCCTATTCGTCCCCATCAGGTCCATCCCTCATCCCCCTGCCCACCCTGGAGAACATGGAAGATTTCGGCTTGCTCTCGGAGTCATCCCGCCAGCAGCCAGCACCAACACCGCCAGCACCTGCACCATCGGGGCCATCACCGCCTGTGCCGACGTCACCACCACAGCTACGCCGATCACAGCGGAACGTCCGACCACCGATTCGGCTCAACCTGTAACCTGCTAACCGGATGGACTCTTGATTTTCCTTGTTGGACCCTCTTGTAAATCGCATCCTTTGTATTAGAGTTACATGTCACCCCCGCCGGACTCATTTTTTACAGGGGGTGAATGTGGTGAGATAACCACTGTAGTTATGTGTACTGCAGTAGGGGGATGTATGCCTGTACCTGTAATACAGGTTCCTCCGGTCAGCCCCTGCCGGCTAGCTCCGCCCACAGGGAGCTTGTGTATAAATATGTATGAGAGCTGCTCAGACCCTCAGTCTACAGTTGCGGATGGAGGGACAACATCGTACAGCAATAAAGCCTCTATTGTACTAGTCTCTCGGCTTAGAGTATAATTGTTAGCGCCACAATATATAAACCACCCCGAACCCCTCGATTAGATTCCTGTCTGTAACTCACTCCCGGGTATCTGTTATTATATATATAAACCACCCCAACCCCCTCGATTAGATTCCAGTCTGTAACTCACTCCCGGGTATCTGTTAGTCTATATATAAACCCCCCCCCCCCGAATCACTCGATTAGATTCCATCTGTATCTCACTCCCGGGTATTCAAAATTCCCAGAGGGCTGAGGAACTAGGACCTACCGAGGTGTGAAATGCTCCCCAATTTGTGGCTGGGGCGACTGCACCCCACTCCTCAGCGGTGGTTGCTAAGGGTATGAGGCCTAAACCAGGCTTCGAAGCCGGCCTTTGGTCACGGATGTTACCACAATTCAATTGCCGGCGGTTGTCTCATTTTTCGAACTTCTCAAACGCAGTAAATCATTTCTTGAACAATAAAGATGGTTTCTTGCTTTTAATTACTTCTGGTCCCTTTTTCGTCTGCATTTGTTTCAGTTCTCTGGCCAGCCTGTTGCTAATGAGCAGTGTTCAAAGAGTTGGAATGTGGCCTCCTCCTGTTCCTTGTGTGATGGGTTAGGGTCCCAACTTCTGGGTTAAGAGATTGGGAAATGGCAGAGTGGGCCACGGGGTTGAAGGGTCAGGCGTTAGCACTAAGGGTTCTAGGTTTGGGCTGGTAGCTGCAGGACTCAGGTTAAATTGGTTTCCTCCAGCCCCCTACACCCTTCCTGAGATACCCTCAATTATGACACAGGAGAGAAGATCGGTAATTCAAAGGCTTTAATCATCAGAGAACTGAACAGCAGCCGAGAAGTGTGCTCACCACATGCTGCCGAGTGAGCTGCATCTTATATACTGTTTCCTGGGGGAGGAGCCAGAGGCGGAGTCCCCCAGGGTTCCAAGTCCGGTCTTAAAGGGCCAATGTATTAAAGGTAAGGTACAGTTACAGCAGCTACTGATACCATTCAACACATTCATCCCCTGTTTAAAAAAAACACATAGTCCGTCATGGATGAAGTGGAGTTATAAGTTCAGTCTTGTGGGTGGTTTGACCGTTTGTGCTGACTTTCTCCGCTCCGGTGGTGGTGCCGTGGATACGGTCGGTTTCGATGGTGGGAAATCCGGGAGCACGGTTGACTGAGCCTTTGCCCGCCTTAGAGCGGGGGGGTGGTATCTGGGGTGACTAGGGTGATTGGTGCCAGCGCCGGCTGGGGGGCAGGGGGAGCTATGGGGGGGGGCGCTCTTGGGGGCGACAGTCGGTGCGGGGAAGGGAGCGTCAGTAGGAGGGGGGGGGTCGGTGGGGAAGCCGGCGGGATCGGTGGGAGAGCCAGCGGGTGCCAGATCTCACAGGGAGACGGTATCCTGCCTGCCATCAGGGTGCTCGACGTAGGCGTATTGAAGGTTCGCGTGTAGTTGGACCCCCTCGACTATGGGATCCGTTTTATGGCTCCTCACGTGTCTCCGGAGTAGGACTGGTCCCGGAGTCGTCAGCCAACGTGGAAGCTAAACCCCAGAGGTGGACTTCCTGGGGAAGACAAACAAACGATTGTGAGGGGTCTCGTTCGTGGCCGTACAGAGGAGCGACCTAATGGAATGTAGGGCATCGGGTAGGACCTCCTGCCAGGGGGCGATTGGGAGACTCCTTGACCGTAGGGCTAGAAGAACAACCTTCCAAACTTTCGCGTTCTCTCTCTCCACCTGCCCGTTTCCCCGTGGGTTATAGCTCGTCGTTCTGCTCGAGGCGATGCCCTTGCTGAGCAGGTACCGACGCAGCTCATCGCTCATGAACGATGTACCCCGGTCGCTGTGGATATAAGCGGGGAAACCAAACAGTGTGAAGATGCTGTGCAGTGCCTTGATTACGGAGGCCGAGGTCATATCAGGGCAGGGTCCCTTTGAAGTCCACACTTAGTCGCTCAAAGGGCCCAGAGGCCTTTATCAGGCGGGCCCTGTCTGGTCGAAAGAATTGCGGTTTGCATTCCGCACAGATCTGGCATGCCTTAGTCATGGCCTTGACCTCCTCTGTGGAGTAGGGTAGGTTGCGGGACTTGATGAAGTGGGCAAGCCGGGTGACCCCTGGGTGGCAGAGGGCATCGTGGATGGCTCTCAGCCGGACCTTTTGCGCGTTGGCGCACGTGCCGCGGGACAGGGCATCCAGGGGCTCGTTGAGTTCCCCGGGCGATATTTAATATCGTACATATAGGTGGAGAGCTCTATCCTCCACCTCAGAATTTTGTCATTCTTTATTTTGCCCCGTTGTGCGTTATCGAACATAAAGGCGACTGACCGTTGGTCGGTGACGAGGGTGAACCTCCTACCGGCTAGGTAATGCCTCCAGAAGAACATAAGAACATAAGAACTAGGAGCAGGAGTAGGCCATCTGGCCCCTCGAGCCTGCTCCGCCATTCAATTAGATCATGGCTGATCTTTTGTGGACTCAACTCCACTTTCCGGCCCGAACACCATAACCCTTAATCCCTTTATTCTTCAAAAAACTATCTATCTTTACCTTAAAAACATGTAATGAAGGAGCCTCAACTGCTTCACTGGGCAAGGAATTCCATAGATTCACAACCCTTTGGGTGAAGAAGTTCCTCCTAAACTCAGTCCTAAATCTACTTCCCCTTATTTTGAGGCTATGTCCCCTAGTTCTGCTGTCACCCGTCAGTGGAAACAACCTGCCCGCATCTATCCTATCTATTCCCTTCATAATTTTAAATGTTTCTATAAGTCCCCCCTCATCCTTCTAAATTCCAACGAGTACAGTCCCAGTCTACTCAACCTCTCCTCATAATCCAACCCCTTCAACTCTGGGATTAACCTAGTGAATCTCCTCTTCACACCCTCCAGTGCCAGTACGTCCTTTCTCAAGTAAGGAGACCAAAACTGAACACAATACTCCAGGTGTGGCCGCACTAACACCTTATACAATTGCAACATAACCTCCCTAGTCTTAAACTCCATCCCTCTAGCAATGAAGGACAAAATTCCATTTGCCTTCTTAATTACCTGTTGCACCTGTAAACCAACTTTCTGTGACTCATGCACTAGCACACCCAGGTCTCTCTGCACAGCAGCATGCTTTAATATTTTATCGTTTAAATAATAATCCTGTTTGCTGTTGTTCCTACCAAAATGGATAACCTCACATTTCTCAACATTGTATTGCATCTGCCAGACCCTAGCCCATTCACTTAACCTATCCAAATCCCTCTTCCAGTATCCTCTGCACTTTTCGCTTTACCACTCATCTTAGTGTCATCTGCAAACTTGGACACATTGCCCTTGGTCCCCAACTCCAAATCATCTATGTAAATTGTGAACAATTGTGGGCCCAACACGGATCCCTGAGGGACACCACTAGCTACTGATTGCCAACCAGAGAAACACCCATTTATCCCAACTCTTTGCTTTCTATTAATTAACCAATCCTCTATCCATGCTACTACTTTACCCTTAATGCCATGCATCTTTATCTTATGCAGCAACCTTTTGTGTGGCACCTTGTCAAAGGCTTTCTGGAAATCCAGATATACCACATCCATCGGCTCCCCGTTATCTACTGCACTGGTAATGTCCTCAAAAAATTCCACTAAATTAGTTAGGCATGACCTGCCTTTAACGAACCCATGCTGCGTCTGCCCAATGGGACAATTTCTATCCAGATGCCTCGCAATTTCTTCCTTGATGATAGATTCCAGCATCTTCCCTATTACCGGAGTTAAACTCACTGGCCTATAATTTCCTGCTTTCTGCCTACCTCCTTTTTTAAACAGTGGCGTCACGTTTGCTAATTTCCAATCCACCGGGACCACCCCAGAGTCTAGTGAATTTCGGTAAATTATCACTAGTGCATCTGCAATTTCCCTAGCCATCTCTTTTAGCACTCTGGGATGCATTCCATCAGGGCCAGGAGACCTGTCTACCTTTAGCCCCATTAGCTTGCCCATCACTACCTCCTGAGTGATAACAATCCTCTCATGGTCCTCACCTGTCAAAGCCTCCAGTGCCGCACAGCCTCCACTATGGCTTGTGCCTCCTTCTTGACTGCAGAGTGCCGAATTTCCGAGGCGGTGAGGGTTCGGGAGAAGAACGCTACCAGTCTGCCCGCCTGGTTGAGGGTGGCAGCCAGGGCGACGTCTGATACGTCGCTTTCTACCTGGAAGGGAATGGCTTAGTCCACCGCGTGCATGGCGGCCTTGATGATGCCGGCCTTGATACGGCTGAAAGCCGACTGGGCCTCAGCCGTCAGGGGAAAAGCCGTGGTCTGAATGAGTGGTTGGGCTTTGTCCGCATATCTGGGGACCCACTGGGCGTAATAGGAGAAAAGCCCCAAGCACCGTTTGAGTGCCTTGAGGCTACGGGGGAGGGGGAGTTCCTTAAGTGGACGCCTGCGGTCGGGGTCTGGGCCTAGGACCCCGTTCTCCACGACGTAGCCGAGGATGGCTTGCCGGGCTGTGTGGAACACGCATTTCTGTTTGTTGTACGTCAGGTTGAGGGCCCGGGCAGTCTGGAGAAACTTCCTCAGGTTTGCGTCATGGTCCTGCTGGCCATGGCCACAGATGGTGACGTTGTCCAAGTACGGGAAGGTAGCCCGTAAGCCGTACTGGTCCACCATTTGATCCATCGCCCTCTGGAAAATGGAGACTCCATTTGTGACACCAAAAGGGACCCTGAGGAAGTGAAACAGCCGACGGGCTGCTTCGAAAGCCGTGTAGGGGCAGTCCTCTGGGCGGATAGGGAGTTGATGATAGGCCGATTTAAGGTCGACCGTGGAGATTACCCGATACTGGGTGATTTGAGTCACCATTTCTGCTATGCGGGTGTGGTGAATGTAACTTGGTAATTCACTCTGTATTTACCAATACTATTGTAAGCGCAGTATCGTTATCCGATCACTAGGGGGAGTAGCTCTGAGAATGCTCAGGAGTTTGTACAGGGCTCCACCCTTGGCTCCGCCCACGACTCCTCCCCCTAGACTTCTGTATAAATAACCGTTTCCAGAGCCAGCCTGAGTTCATCGTGAGTTCAACGGGTAACAGGCTGGCTCTGAAGTAAGTAGATTAATACCACTGTTCATATCTGAAAGCATGTGTCTCGTGAATTGATGGTTCCATCAATTTAATCTACTTAAGAACAGTCAGGATCGATCATGGAATCAGCCCTCAAGCCTGGACGCCTGGAACCCACAGGATGCAGAGGCAAAATAAATCTTCTCCCACTGGCTGCGGTGTTTTAAGGCCTACCTGGCAGAAGCGAGCACAGCCGAAACAACTGAGGAACAGAAGTTAAGTCTACTGCACGCGAGGGTGAGCCACAGAATCTCTACGCAAATAAACTCTGCCGGTTCATATACTGCAGCGCTAGCGATACTCGATAAGATGTATGTAAGGCCCAGTAATGAAGTTTACGCACGCCAGGTGTTCACGACTCGCCGCCAGCGGCCTACAGAATCACTCGTCGAATTTCTAAGAGAGCTCAATAATTTATCAAATGACTGCAACTATCAAGCGGTTACATAGGGAACTTGCTGTACGCGACGTTATTGTAGTGGGCCTCAGGTCTAACTATGTGCGCCAAAGACTGCTGGAAAAGGGGGCCCAAGACTTAGAAACAACTGCGGAAATTGCTACCACGATGGAGGTCTCTTTCCGCAGCCTCACCTCGTTCCCCGCGGACCCCACGACCCAATCATGGGCCCCCGACCAGCAACTCCCCCAGGCCTGTGCCACGCGGCCTCCCAGCCACCATGCTGCCCCAGCCAGCCACTATGCTGCCACAGCCTGCCATTTCTGCGGCCAGAATCAGCACCCGTGGCAGCACTGCCCGGCCCGCAATGCGACCTGCAGCAGCTGCGGGCGGAAAGGCCATTACGCAAGAGTGTGCCTCGCAAATAGGGCCCCAGCTTCCAACTCCCCAGCGGCACGAAGTAATCGCTCCCCACACTGGCAGGCCGCGGGGCCCGAAACGCTGCGGCCTATGCCCCGACCCCGCCCCCTCCTGCCACGTGCGATCCATGGGGGCCGCCATCTTGGAAAACCTCCACCATGCGGCTGGCCACGTGTGACTCATGGGGGCCGCCATCTTGGACGCCATCTTCCTCGCCGCCCGCCACGTGCGATCCACGGGTCTGACCTGCATCTCCATGCTCGGACAACTCATCGGAAGAGTACGAATACGAACTGAGAGGTCAGTCATCACGGGGCCACTCCAGCACAGCTGATCGAGCCGCCGACTACCCGCAACTCAGCGCAGTCACCCTGGACCAATCGCGCCTGAAGCATCTGCGAAACTCGATGGCGATGGTCCAAATCAACGGGTACAGCACGCCATGCCTTTTCGACTCCGGGGGTACTGAGAGCTTCATACACCCAGATCTGGTAAGACGCTGTTCGCTCCCCGTTTTCCCCGTGCGGCAAACTATCTCTCTCGCTTCAGGCTCCCACTCTGTCCAGATCCAGGGGTGCACCGCCGCGACACTCACAATCCGAGGCGCTAGCTATGCAAAATGTCAACTCTACGTTTTGCCCGAACTCTGCGCCCCACTCTTATTTGGCCTAGATTTTCAATGTAACCTTAAGAGCCTCACCCTCAGCTTCGGCGGGCCCCTGCCCCCACTCACTATCTGCAGCCTCGCTACGCTGCGAATCTCCCCCCCCCCTCCACTCTTCGCCAATCTCACAAAGGACTGCAAACCCGTAGCCACTCGTAGCAGGCGATACAGCCTGCAGGATAGGGTATTTATCAGATCGGAGGTCCGAAGGCTTCTCAGTGAGGGGATTATAGAGGCCAGCAATAGTCCCTGGAGAGCTCAGGTTGTGGTCGTTAAGACGGGGGAAAAATTCCGCATGGTTGTCGACTATAGTCAAACCATAAATAGATTTACGCTCCTCGACGCGTATCCCCTCCCCAGGATTGCAGATGTGGTAAATCAGATCACCCAGTACCGGCTCTTCTCCACGGTGGATCTGAAGTCTGCATACCACCAGCTCCCAATCCGCCCGGAGGACCGCCACTATACGGCATTCGAGGCCGATGGCCGCCTCTTCCATTTCCTCCGGGTCCCCTTCGGCGTCACTAATGGGGTCTCGGTGTTCTAACGAGCAATGGACCGAATGGTGGACCAGTACGGGCTGCGGGCCACGTTTCCGTACTTGGACAATGTCACCATCTGCAGCTATGACCAGCAGGACCACGACGCCAACCTCCACCGTTTTCTCCAGACGGCACAGAAACTGAATCTCACGTACAACAAGGAGAAATGCGTTTTCCGCACAACCAGATTAGCCATCCTCGGCTATGTCGTGGAAAACGGAGTCCTGGGCCCCGACCCGGACCGTATGCGCCCCCTCTTAGAACTCCCTCTCCCTCATTGCCCCAAGGCCCTCAAACGGTGCTTGGGCTTCTTCTCCTACTACGCCCAGTGGGTCCCTCAATATGCGGACAAAGCCCGTCCACTCTTTAAGGCCACACGATTTCCCCTGTCAGCTGAGGCACGACAGGCCTTCAACTACATCAAGGAGGACATCGCCAAAGCGGCCACGCGGGCGGTGGATGAATCCACTCCATTCCAGATTGAGAGCGACGCCTCAGAGGTAGCTCTAGCAGCCACACTAAATCAGGCAGGGAGACCAGTCGCATTTTTCTCCCAAACCCTCTCCGCTTCAGAACTCCGACACTCCTCAGTCGAGAAAGAAGCACAAGCCATTGTGGAGGCTGTTCGTCACTGGAGGCACTACCTCGCAGGTAGGAGGTTCACCCTCATCACCGACCAAAGATCGGTTGCCTTTATGTTTGATAACTCGTAAAGGGGCAAAATAAAAATGATAAGATTCTTCGGTGGAGGATCGAACTCTCCACCTATAATGACGATATTAAGTATCGACCCGGGAAGCTCAACGAGCCTCCGGATGCTCTATCCCGTGGGACATGCGCCAGCGCGCAGATTGACCGATTGAAAGTCATCCACAACGGCCTCTGCCACCCGGGGGTCACCCGGCTCGCCCACTACATCAGGGCCCGAAACCTGCCTTTCTCCAAAGAGGAGGTAAAAGCGGTCATCAGGGACTGCCCGATCTGTGCGGAGTGCAAAACGCACTTCTATAGACCAGACAGGGCCCAACTGGTCAAGGCTTCTAGGCCCTTTGAACGTCTCGTGATTGATTTCAAAGGGCCACTCCCCTCAACTAACAAGAACGTTTACTTTCTAAACGTCGTAGATGAGTACTCCCGTTTCCCATTTGCTATCCCGCGCCCCGACATGACCTCCCACACAGTCATTAGGGCCCTGCATAGTTTCTTCACCCTGTTTGGTTTCCCCAGCTACGTACACAGCGACCGAGGTTCGTCCTTCATGAGCGACGAGCTGCGTCAGTACCTGCTCGACAAGGGCATTGCCTCGAGCAGGACTACCAGCTACAACCCCAGGGGGAACGGGCAGGTGGAGAGGGAGAACGCGATGGTCTGGAAGACCGTCCTACTGACTCTCCGGTCTAGAAAGCTCCAAGTCTCCCAGTGGCAGGAAGTCCTCCCAGACACGCTCCACGCTATTAGGTCCCTTTTGTGCACAGCGACCAATCAGACCCCTCACGAGAGGCTCTTCATTTTTTCCAGGGGCACTACCACGGGTGTCTCACTTCCGGCGTGGCTGAGGACACCGGGCCGGGTACTCCTGAGGAAACACGTCAGGGCGCACAAAACCGACCCCCTTGTAGAGAAGGTGCGCCTGCTCCACTCCAACCCCCAGTACGCCTTCGTCGAGTTCCCTGACGGCCGTCAGGACACGGTATCCCTCCGGGATCTGGCACCCGCCGGATCCAGCGCCCCCTCTACCCCCACAGAAGGTCCCCTCACCCTACACCCCATGCTGCCGTCCCCTCACGCTCCTGAGCCCACGAGCTCGCTCCACCAGTTCCGTGCACCCGCGCCGGCCAGCCCCCAGCGCTCCCCAGTCCCCGGTCGAACCAGAAGAGTATGAAGCTCGGACACAACCCTCCCTGGAGTCCGCCATTGCACCCCAGCACACAACACACATCCAGCCACCGCAAGAGGCTACAACCCCGGTGCTCCGCAGATCACAGCGGACAGTTCAACCACCGGACAGACTTACTTTGCAGACAACCACCTCCGCCGGACTTGATTTTTTTGCAGGAGGTGAATGTGGTGAATGTAACTTGGTAATTCACCCTGTATTTACCAATACTATTGTAAGCGCAGTAGTGTTATCCGACCACCAGGGGGAGTAGCTCTGGGAATGCTCAGGAGTTTGTACAGGGCTCCACCCTTGGCTCAGCCCACGACTCCTCCCCCTAGACTGCTGTATAAATAACCGTGTCCAGAGCCAGCCTGAGTTCATCGTGAGTTCAACGGGTAACAGGCTGGCTCTGAAGTAAGTAGATTAAAACCACTGTTCATATCTGAAAGCACGTGTCTCATGAATTGATGGTTCCATAAGCGGGGAAGTGGGTACGCATCGAGTTGCGTAAAGCGGTTTATGGTCTGGCTATAATCCACTACCATTCGTTGCTTTTCCCCGGAGTGGACTACCAATACTTGAGCCCTCCAAGGCTGTTGCTGGCCTCAATGACCCCCTCTTTTAGTAGCCGCTGAACCTCTGACTTGATAAAAGTCATGTCTTGGGTACTGTACCGGCGACTCCTGGTGGCGACGGGCTTACAGTCGGGAGTGAGGGTCGCGAAGAGGGGGGGTGGCGCAACTTTGAGTGACGCCAGGCTGCATACTGTGAGTGGGGGCAGGGGTCCACCGAACTTCAGTGTCAGGCTCCGGTGGCTGCACTGAAAGTCCAGACCGAGCAGCAGGGGGGGGTGCAGAGGTGAGGGAGGATGTAGAGTTTAAAACGGGTGTATTCAGCGCCTTGAATTGCGAGGTCAGCGACACAATACCCCGTGATTTGAACCGAATGGGACCCCGAAGCGAGGGCGATAGTTTGGGCGGCGGGGAGGATGTGCAGGGAGCAGCGCCTTACTGTGTCTGGATGGATAAAGCTCTCCGTGCTCCCGGAGTTGAATAGGCAGGAAGTGTCGTGGCCGTTGATTCGCACCCGCATCATTGAGTTCCACAGGTGCTTTGGCCGCGATTGATCGACCATGATCGCTCCTAGTTGCGGGTAGTCAGAGTCCTTGGTTAAGTCGGACTCACAAAATGGCCACCTGGAGTCACAAAATGGCCGCCACCGTCGGTCGCACGTGTTGGGGTTCGAAGATGGCCGCCGTCAAGATGGCCGCTCCCATGACTCGCACGAGGTTGATGACGTGTCGGAAGTGGGCGTGTCCGGCCACCGCGCGGCCGCGTTGTGATGCCTGTGAGGCCGGGAGCTTGATTTCTGGGCCCGGTGAGGATTTTGTTTGCGGCCTTTGGGCCCAGCCAGGCAGACTTTAGCGATGTGCCCTTTCTTCCCACAGAGCTGGCCGTGCAACGTTGACGTGGGTGCTGGCCTTGCCTACAGAAACAGCATGGGGAACCCCCGGAGTGAGCGGATCGGCGTGCGGCGCAGGCCTGTAGCGTGGCCGAGTCTAGAGGGGATCGAGAGGGGTTTGCAAGGTCCGCGGAGTATGTACGGAGGTTACGGTGGGCCGTTTCTAGGGAAGAGGCGAGCGTTACCGTGCATTCGAGAACCTTTGCCCCGTCTTCTAGGAGCTGCTGCCGGATGTACGAGGACCTGATACCGGACACAAAGGCATCGCGAATAGGCAAGTTCATGTGGGTTTCTGCCGTCACTGCTTTATGATTGTAGTTCCTGTTTTAATACAAAAGATTGTAGTTCCCAAATTCTGTAACCTCCTCCAGCCCCTACACCCCTCCCTATCTCTGTAACCTCCTCCAGCCCCTACACCCCTCCCTATCTCTGTAACCTCCTCCAGCCCTTCACTCCTCCCTATCTCTGTAACCACCTCCAGCCCTACACCCCTCCCTATCTCTGTAACCTCCTCCAGCCCCAACACCCCTCCTTATCTCTGTAACCTCCTCCAGCCCCTGCATCCCTCCCTATCTCTGTAACCTCCTCCAGCTCCAAGACCCTCCCTATCTCTGTAACCTCCTCCAGCCCCTACACCCCTCCCTATCTCTGTAACCTCCTCCAGCCCCTACACCCCTCCCTATCTCTGTAACCTCCTCCAGCCCTACACCCCTCCCTATCTCTGTAACCACCTCAAGCCCCAACACCACTCCCTATCTCTGTAACCTCCTCCACAACCAACACCCCTCCCTATCTCTGTAACCTCCTCCAGCCCTTCACTCCTCCCTATCTCTGTAACCACCTCCAGCCCTACACCCCTCCCTATCTCTGTAACCTCCTCCAGCCCCAACACCCCTCCCTATCTCTGTAACCTCCTCCAGCCCCTGCATCCCTCCCTATCTCTGTAACCTCCTCCAGCTCCAAGACCCTCCCTATCTCTGTAACCTCCTCCAACCCCTGCAACCCTCCCTATCTCTGTAACCTCCTCCAGCCCCTACACCCCTCCCAATCTCTGTAACCTCCTCCAGCCCCTTCACCCCTCCCTATCTCTGTAACCTCCTCCAGCCTCATGACGCTCCCTATCTCTGTAACCTCCCACAGCCCCAACGCCCCTCCCTATCTCTGTATCCTCCTCCAGCCCCTATGACCCTCTCTATCTCTGTAACCTCCTCCAGCCCCTATTACCCTCCCTATCTCTGTAACATCCTCCAGCCCCAACACCCCTCCCTATCACTGTAACCTCCTCCAGCCCCAACACCCCTCCCTATCTCTGTAACCTCCTCCAGCCCCTACACCCCTCCCTATCTCTGTAACCTCCTCCAGCCCCTACACCCCTCCCTATCACTGTAATGTCCTCCAGTCCCTACACCCCTCCCTATCTCTGTAACCTCCTCCAGCCACATGACGCTCCCTATCTCTGTAACCTCCTACAGCCCCAACGCCCTTCCCTATTTCTGTATCCTCCTCCAGACCCTATGACCCTTCCTATCTCTGTAACCTCCTCCAGCCCCTATTACCCTCCCTATCTCTGTAACATCCTCCAGCCCCAACACCCCTCCCTATCACTGTAACCTCCTCCAGACCCTACACCCCTTACCTATCTCTGTAACCTCCTAAAGAACCAACACCCCTCCCTATCTCTGTAACCACCTCCAGCCCCTACACCCCTCCCTATACTGTAACCTCCTCCAGCCCCATGACCCTCCCTATCTCTGTAACCTCCACCAGCCCCTACAGCCCTCGCTATCACTGTAACCTCCTCCAGCCCCGACACCCCTCCCTATCTCTGTAACCTCCTTCAGCCCTACACCCCTCCCTATCTCTGTAACCTCCTCCAGCCCCTACACCCCTCCCTATCTCTGTAACCTCCTCCAGCCCTACACCCCTCCCTATCTCTGTAACCTCCTCCAGCCCTACACCCCTCCCTATCCCTGTAACCTCCTCCAGCCCTACACCCCTCCCTATCTCTGTAACCTCCTCCAGCCCCATGACCCTCCCTATCTCTGTAACATCCACCAGCCCCTACACCCCTCCCTATCTCTGTATCCTCCTCCAGCCCCTATGACCCTCTCTATCTCTGTAACCTCCTCCAGCCCCTATTACCCTCCCTATCTCTGTAACATCCTCCAGCCCCAACACCCCTCCCTATCACTGTAACCTCCTCCAGCCCCTATGACCCTTCCTATCTCTGTAAACTCCTCCAGCCCCTATTACCCTCCCTATCTCTGTAACATCCTCCAGCCCCAACACCCCTCCCTATCACTGTAACCTCCTCCAGACCCTACACCCCTTACCTATCTCTGTAACCTCCTAAAGAACCAACACCCCTCCCTATCTCTGTAACCACCTCCAGCCCCTACACCCCTCCCTATACTGTAACCTCCTCCAGCCCCATGACCCTCCCTATCTCTGTAACCTCCACCAGCCCCTACAGCCCTCGCTATCACTGTAACCTCCTCCAGCCCCGACACCCCTCCCTATCTCTGTAACCTCCTTCAGCCCTACACCCCTCCCTATCTCTGTAACCTCCTCCAGCCCCTACACCCCTCCCTATCTCTGTAACCTCCTCCAGCCCTACACCCCTCCCTATCTCTGTAACCTCCTCCAGCCCTACACCCCTCCCTATCACTGTAACCTCCTCCAGCCCTACACCCCTCCCTATCTCTGTAACCTCCTCCAGCCCCATGACCCTCCCTATCTCTGTAACATCCACCAGCCCCTACACCTCTCCCGATCTCTGTAACCTCCTCCAGCCCCTACACCCCTCCCTATCTCTGTAACCTCCTCCAGCCCTACACCCCTCCCTATCTCTGTAACCTCCTCCAGCCCTACACCCCTCCCTATCACTGTAACCTCCTCCAGCCCTACACCCCTCCCTATCTCTGTAACCTCCTCCAGCCCCATGACCCTCCCTATCTCTGTAACATCCTCCAGCCCCAACACCCCTCCCTATCACTGTAACCTCCTCCAGACCCTACACCCCTTACCTATCTCTGTAACCTCCTAAAGAACCAACACCCCTCCCTATCTCTGTAACCATCTCCAGCCCCTACACCCCTCCCTATACTGTAACCTCCTCCAGCCCCATGACCCTCCCTATCTCTGTAACCTCCACCAGCCCCTACAGCCCTCGCTATCACTGTAACCTCCTCCAGCCCCGACACCCCTCCCTATCTCTGTAACCTCCTTCAGCCCTACACCCCTCCCTATCTCTGTAACCTCCTCCAGCCCCTACACCCCTCCCTATCTCTGTAACCTCCTCCAGCCCTACACCCCTCCCTATCTCTGTAACCTCCTCCAGCCCTACACCCCTCCCTATCACTGTAACCTCCTCCAGCCCTACACCCCTCCCTATCTCTGTAACCTCCTCCAGCCCCATGACCCTCCCTATCTCTGTAACATCCACCAGCCCCTACACCCCTCCCTATCTCTGTAACCTCCTTCAGCCCCTACACCACTCCCTATCTCTGTAACCTCCTCCAGCCCCTACATCCCTCCCTCTCTCTGTAACCTCCTCCAGCCCTACACCCCTCCCTATCTCTGTAACCTCCTCCAGCCCTACACCCCTCCCTATCTCTGTAACCTCCTCCAGCCCCGACACCCCTCCCTACTTCTGTAACCTCTTCCAGCCCCATGACCCTCCCTATCACTGTAACCTCCTCCAGCCCCTACAACCCTCCCTATCTCTGTAACCTCCTCCAGCCCCATGACCTTCCCTATCTCTGTAACATCCTCCAGCCCCTACACCCCTCCCTATCTCTGTAAACTCCTCCAGCCCCTACACCCTCCCTATCACTGTGACCTCCTCCAGCCCCATGACCCTCCCTAACTCTGTAACCTCCTCCAGTCCCTACACCACTCCCTATCTCTGTAACCTCCTCCAGCACCTACACCCCTCCCTCTCTCTGTAACATCCTCCAGCCCAGACACCCCTCCCTATCTCTGTAACCTCCTCCAGCCCCATGACCCTCCCTATCTCTGTAACCTCCTCCAGCCCCATGACCCTTCCTGTCTCTGTAACCTCCTCCAGCTCCATCACCCTCCCTATCTCTGTAACCTCCAGCTCCATCACCCTCCCTGCCTCTGTAAACTCCTCCTGCCCCATGACCCTCCCTATCTCTGTAACGTGCTCCAGCCCCTACACCCCTCGCTATCTCTGTAATCTCCTCCAGCCCTGACACCCCTCCCTATCTCTGTAACCTCCTCCAGCTCCATGACCCCCCCTATCTCTGTAACCTCCGCCAGCCCCATGACCCTCCCTATCTCTGTAACCTCCTCCAGCCTCTACACCCTCCCTATCTCTGTAACCTCCTCCAGCCCTACACCCCTCCCTATCTCTGTAACCTCCTCCAGCCCCTACACCCCTCCCTATCTCTGTAACCTCCTCCAGCCCCTACACCCTCGCTATCACTGTAACCTCCTCCAGCCCCTACACCCCTCCCTATCTCTGTAACCTCCTCCAGCCCCTACACCCTCCCTATCACTGTAACCTCCTCCTGCCCCATGACCCTCCCTATCTCTGTAACCTCCTCCAGCCCCATGACCCTCCCTATCTCTGTAACCTCCTCCAGTCCCATGACCCTCCCTATCTCTGTAACCTCCTCCAGCCCCATGACCCTCCCTATCTCTGTAACCTCCTCCAGCCCCATGACCCTCCCTATCTCTGTAACCTCCTCCAGCCCCATGACCCTCCTTATCACTGTAACCTCCTCCAACCCCATGACCCTGCCTTATCTCTGTAACCTCCTCCAGCCCCCCACAAATCCATCCCTATCTCTGTAGCGTACTCCAGCTCCCATAGTGCTTCACAGCACTGCAACCTCCTCCAGGCCTGAAAACCCTGCCTATCTTTGTAACTCCCTACAGCCCCTTACATCCCTCCCTATCACTATAACGTCCCCCAGCCCTACACACCTTCCTATCTTTGTTATCTTCTCCATCCCTGCCAACCCTCCCTATCTCTACAGCCTCCTCCATACCCGACAATCCTCCTGATCCTTGTAACATTCTTCAGCCCCTACACCCCTTCCTATCCCTGCAACCTCCCCCAGCCCTTTCCTATCTCTGCAACCTCCACCAGCCCCTTCATCCCTCCCCTGTCTCTGTACCCTCTTCCAGCCCTACAACCTTCCCTATTGCTGTCAGTTCCACCACCGACGCACAGTGGCAGTCGTGTGTACCGTTGATGCACAATCAATGGACACGAAACGTAGATAAAGCCCGAACGATAGGCTTTAATACAAAAGAAGTGGACCTGGCAGCAGACGTACAGAAGAATGGCAGACTGCCGGGGAACACGGGTTCTTATACCCCGCCTCATAGGCGGAGCTACCTACCTCTCAGCCAATCGGCTGAGAGGCACATGACATACCTGGGTTAATGGGCAGCGAGTCCTCTGCACCAATGGCAGCTCAAACTTCCAGGTACCTTAATACCTCCAGTCATACTACCACATTCACCCCCTGTTGAAAAAGGAACCGGGGTGGGGGAGGGGTACGGGGAACGCGGACATGGCAGGGGGGGGGGGTGCGTGTCCCGTGAGTACGTGAGAGACCGGTGGCTGCCAGAGCTACATCAGATGCGTCGCTCCCGACTTGGAATGGGAGGGACTCGTCGATAGCTCGCATCGTGGCCATTGCGATATCCGCTTTGATGCGGCTAAAGGTCTGGCGGGCCTCCATCGACAGGGGAAATGTGGCTGATTGGATGAGGGGACGGGCTTTGTCGGCGTAATTGGGGACCCACTGGGCGTAATATGAAAAGAAGCCCAAACAGCGCTTGAGGGCTTTGAGGGGAGTGGGGGAGGGGAAGCTCCACCAGGGGGCGCATGCGTTCCGGGTCGGGGCCTATCACTCCGTTACGCACTACGTAGCCGAGGATGGCTAAACGGTCGGTGCTAAACACGCATTTTTCCTTGTTGTAGGTCAGGTTCAGGAGCTTTGCGGTTGGGAGGAATTTTCGGAGGCTGGTGTCGTGGTCCTACTGGTCGTGGTCACAGATGGTGACATTATCAAGATACGGGAAGGTTGCCCGTAAACCGTATTGGTCGACCATTCGGTCCATCACCCGTTGGAAGACCGAGACCCCGTTTGTGACACCGAAGGGAACCCTTAAAAAGTGGTAGAGTCGCCCACCTGCTTCGAACGCAGTGTACTTTCGGTCACTCGTGCAGATGGGGAGCTGATGGTAGGCAGACTTGAGGTCCACCGTGGAGAAGACCTTGTACTGCGCGATCCTATTGACCAGGTCGGAGATATGCGGGAGAGGGTACGTGTCCAGCTGCGTAAACCTGTTGATGATCTGACTGTAGTCTATGACCATCCTATTTTCTCCCCAGTCTTTACCACCAGCACTTGTGCTCGCCAGGGACTGTTTCTAGCCTCGATGACCCCTTCCTTCAGAAGCCGTTGGACTTCAGACCTGATGAAGGTCCGGTCCTGGGCACTGTACCGTCTGCTCCTGGTGGTGACGGGTTTGCAATCTGGGGTGAGGTTTGCAAACAAGGATGGTGGGTTCGACCTTGAGGGTCGCGAGGCTGCAGACAGAACGGGGGGGGGGGGGGGGGGGCATAGGGCCGCCGAATTTGAATGTTAAGCTCTGGAGGTTGCACTGGAAATCTAACCCCAGGAGTGCTGCCGCACAGAGTTGGGGAAGGACGAAGAGCTTGTAATTTTTAAACTCCCTCCCCTGGACTGTGAGGTCCGCTATGCAGCACCCCGTGATCTGTACCGAGTGAGAACCGGAGGCCAGAGTGATTTTTTGTTTGACTGGGTAAACAGGAAGAGCGCAGGATCTTACCGTGGCGGGGCGGACAAAACTCTCTGTGCTCCCGGAGTCCAGCAGGCAGCTTGTCTCGTGGCCGTTGAGGAGGATCTTCGTGGTTGCCGTGGATAGGGTGCGAGGCCGCGACTGGTCCAATGTGACTGAGGCGAGTCGTGGCAGAAACTCAGAGTCATCATCCGGCAGAGAGTAGTCACCTGCGGGGCCCTCGGTCCAAGATGGTGCCGCCCGTCGGCTTAACATGGTGGGGGGTGGACAAAATAGCGGCGCCCGGGGATCGCACGTGGAGTCGGGGGCCAAAATGGCGGTGCCGCCGGGGATCGCACGTGGCGGTGGGGGGTGGGGGCAGCGAGGTCCGTGGGCCACACGGGACCCCTGAGGAGTGCCGGGGAGAGGACCTGCGACCGCTTTTGATTGACAGACGGCCGCAAAGTGGCCCTTCTTGCCGCAGCCTTTACAGATTGCGGAGCGGGCCGGGCAGCGCTGGCGGGGGTGCTTTGCCTGGCCAGAAAAAGAGCAGCGGGGACCCGTAGGTTTTTCGGGGCGCCCTGCGGCGCAGACCTGGGAGGGGTCCGCGTCCGTAGGGGTGAGGGAGGTTGTGTTCATCGCTGCCCAGGGGGCCGCCGCGCGGTCGGGGGCGAACGCGCGGGCTTTACGATTAGCGACGTCGAGGGAGGAGGCGAGGGCCCGTCCGTAAGGCTTAAAGTCTCTCTCTCCAACAGTCTTTGGGTGATCTGCGAGGACTGCATACCTGCAACGAAAGCGTCTCTGATTCGGTATGCTCGGCAGCAGAAACCTCGGGGCAGCCGCAGTTCCTCCCCAGGACGAGGAGGGTCCGGTAAAATTCGTCCAGAGACTCACCAGGAAGTTGCTGCCTCATGGCCAGTAAGTGCCGAGCGTAGACTTGGTTCACCGGCCATATGAAATGTCCTTTGAGCAAGTCCATGGCCGCGTCGTAGTCTGTCGTGTCCTCTATGAGTGTGTACACGGCGGTGCCGACGCATGAGTGGAGGATATGCAATTTCTGCTCCCTCGTCGGGACATTTTCGGCTGTACTCGGGTAACTATTGAAGCAAGCCAGCCAGTGCTTAAATGCTGCTGCTGCATTTGCTGCGTGGGGGCTGAGTCGAAGACACTCCGGCTCGATGCGAAGCTCCATCCTTTAAAATCTTGTGTATTAAATTGATGCACAATCAATGGACACGAAACGTAGATAAAGTCCAAACGATAGGCTTTAATACACAAGAAGTAGACCCTGCAGCAGACGTAAAGAAGAATGGCAGACTGCTGGGGACCACGGGTTCTTATACTCAGCTTCGTAGGTGGAGCTACCTACCTCTCAGCCAATCGGCTGAGAGGCACATGACATACCTGGGCCAATGGGCAGCGAGTCCTCTGCATCAATGGCAGCTCACACTTCCAAGTACCATAATACCCCTAGTCATACTACCACAACCATCTACAAGACACATGGCAGCCACTCACCAAGGCTCCCTTGCTAGCACCTTCCCAACCCACCACATCTATCGTCTAGAAGGACAAGGGTTGCGGGTTGGGGGGCAACAGACACATGGGGAATGCCCACCGCCTGCAAGTTCCCCTCCGAGCCCCACACACACCATCCTGACTGGGAAACATATCGGCCATTCCTTCACTGTCGCCAGACTGAATTCCTGGATTTCACACCACACCACACGGGGACTGCAGTGGGTTCAAGATGAGATGGAGGCCTACCCACCACTTTCACAAGGAGCAATTAGGGATGGACAATAAACCCCACAAATCCTGTGGAAGAATTCTCGAGAGATGTGGACCATCGTGACAAGCAAGCCACTGTGCAACAGGTAAAAAAAACTTTATAAACAACGCTGCCACAATGTTCAATACTTTATTAAACATTCAAAAGCATTAATTCTTGAGGCCCACACTCGCACATTAAGCTACATTTGATTCCCCTCCAGGTCGGGGATCCATGCTGATCGAAGCGGGTTATCTGTTGCATCATTCCCGTTGTGCACGGGAACTAAAGAGAGAGCGGGAGCCTTAGAGCACAAAGCGCAAGGCGAGGGCGGAATCCACAAAGGCCACTTTGCATGGCTTGAAAGAAACTCGGAAACCTGAGCCAGACGCTGCGGAGACTCATCAGGGGCGACAAACCTCACGAGGAAATGAGTTAAACATCCCAGGAAGATGTCAAACGCACTGTGGGGAAATGGGACGGCGTGATGAGGAGGGTGGGGGTGGGGGGGGGGGGGGGGGTGGCGTCGGTCTAGATCGGAGCTCGGGCACAAAACGTGGAGTGGGGATGCCCGGGGCTGCCTGCTCGTGTAGCGCGGATGGGCAGGGTAAGGGGGGGATGTGCCACATAGTGGGGATGGGCAGGGTAAGGGGGGATGTGCCATGTAGTGGGGATGGGCCGGGTAAGGGGGGATGTACCACATAGTGGGGATGGGCAGGGTAAGGGGTGGGTGCCACATAGTGGGGATGGGCCGGGTAACGGGGGGCGTGCCACATAGTGGGGATGGGCCGGGTAAGGGGGGATGTGTCATATAGTGGGGATGGGCAGGGTAAGGGGGGAATGTGCCACATAGTGGGGATGGGCAGGGTGAGGGGGGGATGCCTCTATAGAGGCATACAAAATGATCAGAGGGTTAGATAGGGTGGACAGCGAGAGCCTTCTCCCGCGGATGGAGGTGGCTAGCACGAGGGGACATAGACTTAAATTGAGGGGTAATAGATAAAGGACAGAGGTCAGAGGTGGGTTTTTTACGCAAAGAGTGGTGAGGCCGTGGAATGCCCTACCTGCAACAGTAGTGAACTCGCCAACATTGAGGGCATTTAAAAATTTATTGGATAAGCATATGGATGATAAGGGCATAGTGTAGGTTAGATGGCCTTTAGTATTTTTCCATGTCGGTGCAACATCGAGGGCCGAAGGGCCTGTACTGCGCTGTATCGTTCTATGTTCTATGTTCTATAGTGGGGATGGGCAGGGTAAGGGGGGATGTGCCACATAGTGGGGATGGGCCGGGTAAGGGGGGATGTGCCACATAGTGGGGATGGGCCGGGTAAGGGGGGATGTGCCACATAGTGGGGATGGGCCGGGTAAGGGGGGACGTGCCACATAGTGGGGATGGGCAGGGTAAGGGGGGGATGTGTCATATAGTGCGGATGGGCAGGGTAAGGGGGGATGTGCCACATAGTGGGGATGGGCCGGGTAAGGGGGGGCGTGCCACATAGTGGGGATGGGCAGGGTAAGGGGGGACGTGCCACATAGTGGGGATGGGCAGGGTAAGGGGGGGGATGTGCCATGTAGTGGGGATGGGCCGGGTAAGGGGGGGATGTGTCACATAGTGCGGATGGGCAGGGTAAGGGGGGATGTGCCACATAGTGGGGATGGGCAGGGTAAGGGGGAATGTGCCACATAGTGGGGATGGGCCGGGTAAGGGAGGATGTGTCACATAGTGGGGATGGGCCGGGTAAGAGGGCGATGTGCCACATAGTGGGGATGAGCCGGGTAAGGGGGGGATGTGCCATGTAGTGGGGATGGGCCGGGTAAGGGGGGATGTGCCACATAGTGGGGATGGGCAGGGTAAGGGAAAATGTGCCACATAGTGGGGATGGTCAGGGTAAGGGAGGACGTGCCACATAGTGGGGATGGGCAGGGTAAGGGGGGATGTGCCATGTAGTGGGGATGGGCAGGGTAAGGGGGGGATGTGCCACATAGTGGGGATGGGCCGGGTAAGGGGGGGTGTGCCATGTAGTGGGGATGGGCCGGGTAAGGGGGGATGTGCCACATAGTGCGGATGGACAGGGTAAGGGTGTATCCCATGGCGCATCACATGGCGCATCACGTGGTCCGCATGACTAACGTTCGCTTCTGTGGAAGGCGCTTGAGGACGGCCGCACTCCTTTTTTTTCATAAATTTAGAGTACCCAATTAAGTTTGAGCAATTAAGGGGCAATTTAGCGTGGCCAATCCACCTGCCCTGCACATCTTTTGGGTTGTGGGGGTGAAACCCACGCAAACACGGGGAGAATGTGCAAACTCCACATGGACAGTGACCCAGAGCCGGGATTCGAACCTGGGACCTCGGCGCCGTGAGGCTACAGGGCGAACCCACTGAGCCACCGTGCTGCCCTGGCCGGCCGCACTCCTGATTGGACGGTTGGCATGTGAGCGGTGGGGATGTGGCCAATCATGGAGGAGGGACTGGAGGAGGAAGATTCAAAACATTCTAGTTGGCTACAAAGGATGATCCCAGGTTCAAGCGGTGTACTGTCCTCTGGGGCCCAGCCTGAAAAGATAAGAATAGAGGGTTACTTTCTCAAAGAATAAAGCTCATGTTGCACAGAACGAGGCCCTTCGGCCCATCGTGTCTGTGCTGGCCATCAAGCAGCTATCCCAATCCCATTTTCCAGCATTTGGTCTATTATCTTGCACACTGTGGCGTTTCAAATGCTCATTTAAATGGTCTTTAAATGTTGTGAGGGTTTCCGCCTCTCTAACCCTCTCAGGCAGCGAGTTCCAGATTCCCACCAACCTCTGGGTGAAAAGGTTTCTCCTCAAATCCCCTCTGATCTCCCAGCCTAACCCGGATAAAAGCAAATTCCTGCGGATGCTGGAATCTGAAACCAAAGAGAAAATGCTGGAAAACCTCAGCAGGTCTGGCAGCATCTGTACGGAGAGAAAAGAGCTAACGTTTCGAGTCCAGGTGACCCTTTGTCAAAGCTTTGCCAGACTTGCTGGGATTTTCCAGCATTTTCTCTCCAGCCTAACCATCCCTCTTCATAGCTGAAACGCTCCAACCCAGGCAACACCCTGGCGAATCACCTCTGCTCTCTCTCCAGTGTCATCACATCCTTCCTATAGTGTGGTGACCAGAATTTCACACAGTACTGTAGCTATGGCCCAACCAATGTTTTATCCAGCTCCCATCATCATCTCCCATTTCCAGCTAATAAAGGCACGTATTCCATCTGCCTTGTTAACCACCTTTTCTACCTGTCCTGCTGCCTTCAGGGATCTGTGGACATGCACCCCAAGGCCCCTCTGGTCCTCTATCCTAACATCCTACTGTTCATTGTGGATTCCCTGGCCTTTAGACATAGACATAGAACATACAGCTCACAAGGAGGCCATTCAGCCCATCGAGTCTGCACGGATCCACTTAAGCCCTCACTTCCACCCTATCCCCGTAACCCAATAACCCCTCCTTTTTAAAAAATAAATTTACAGTACCCAATTACTTTTTCCAATTAAGGGGCAATTTAGCGCGGCCAATCCACCTGCCCTGCACATCTTTGGGTTGTGGGGGCTTTTATGACCGCTTTCGAACTGGAATTGAGCAGTTTAATCACCTCGGGGTAGTTTGAGAAGTAATCTATGGTTCGAAAATAATCATTTCCATGGAAGTAAAACAGGTCAATGTCAACCTTTGACCATGGAGTCTTTGCAAGGTCATGCATCGTAAGTGCCTCCTTTTGCTGCTGTGAGTGGTAACGTTGGCAGTTTTCGCATGATTGGCAGGTATCCTCATGATACCTGGCCAATATACTGATTGACGAGCTCTTCGTTTGAACTTTTCCATCCCCAGATGGCCTTCATGCACCTTGCTGAGGATCATGTTCCTTATCGAAGCCGGAATTACAATCTGGCCTTGTCTAAGCAGGAATCCGTTCATGCTGCTCAGATCCGCTCGTATGTTCCTGTAGCTGGAACAAGTTCCTTTGAGCCACCATCTCGCATGTACTTCAGCCCACGCTGAATTGTGTCATCCTTGGCTGTTTCCTCTTTAATTAGTTTCATTTTCTCATCAGAGAGAGGTAGACATTCTGCTATCAGGGTTGCTTGAGCTTCGATGGCCTGGACAACGTCGGTCGATCCTGTATATTCCTCAGTTGCACGCGACAGTGCATCGGCTACAACAAAGTATTTACCCGGTGTGTAGACTAGCTCAAAGTCATACCTTTGAAGTTTTATTATCATACGTTGGAGCCTCGGAGACATATCATTAAAAGTTTTCTTGATGATGGATACGAGAGAACGATGATCCGTCTCCACGGTAAAGGTGAGTAACCCGGACACATCGTTGTGGAACTCGTCCATTCCAGTGAGGAAACCCAAACATTATGTTTTGATTTGCGCATAGCGCTGCTCGGTCGGTGTCATTGCTTTTGACGCATAAACCATCGTTTGCCATTACCCATCAGATGTTTGCTGAACTAACACAGCTCCTATGCCGTCCTGGCTAGCATCTGTGGATACCTTTGTTTCATTCTTAGGATTGATGAAAGACAGAACTGGTGCTGTGGTGAGTGCTGTCATTAAGTCAGACCACTCCTTCGCGTGTTCTTCAGCCATGTGAATACAACATTTTTCTGTACTCGCCGTCTCAGAGCCGTTGTACATGATGATAAATTTGGAATGAGCTTTCCCAGAAAGTTTACCACGCCTAGCAGTCTAAGAACCGCTTTCTTGTCTTTGGGGGAAGACACCTTGTTGACGGCTGCAACCTTCTCGGTGTCTGGCTGCACACCTTGAGCTGAAATCTGGTCACCTAAAAAGGTGAGTTTGTGGATACCAAATTGACATTTGGTCTATTGAGTTTTAAACCAAACCTCTCTACTTGTTGCATTAGAACAAGAAAAAAGAACAATACAGCACAGGAACAGGCCCTTCGGCCCTCCAAACCTGTACCGGTCAAAATACCACAACCCTCAGCACTTCCTTGTGCTCTATCCCTCTATACCCATCCTATCCATGTGCTTGCCAAGATGCCTTTTGAACGCCGTTAATGTATCTGTTTCCACAACCTTCCCTGGCAACGTGTTCCAGGAACTCACCACCCTCTGCGTAAAAGAACTGCCTCGCACATCTCCTCTAAACTTTGTCCCACGGAACTTAAACCTATGCCCCTGTTCACTGACCCCTCCACCCTGGGAAAGAGTTCCTGCCCATCCACTCTATCCATGCCCCTCATAATCTTGCAGACATCTATCAGGTCACCCCTCAACCTCTGTCTTTCTAATGAAAACAGTCCGAGTCTGTTCAGCCTCTCCACATAGCAAACACCCCTCCAGACCAGGAAACATCCTAGTAAACCTCCTCTGCACCCTCTCCAAAGCCTCCACATCCTTCTGGCAGTGTGGCGACCAGAATTGTGCGCAATATTCCAAGTGCGGCCTTACCAAGGTTCTATGCAACTGTATCATGACAGTTTGTAATACTCAATGTCCTGTCCAATGAAGGCAAGCATTCCGTATGCTTTCTTGACTACCTTGTCCACTTGTGTTGCCACTTTCAAAGATCTGTGGACATGCACGCACAGATCTCTCTAACTTTCTACATTCCTAAGAGTTTTGCCATTTACGATATATTTTCCCTCTATGTTAGACCTACCAAAATGCATTACTTGAAGTCTTGAGTTGTGTTCTTCTTGAGTCGCTGACCATATGATGATATCGTAAACATATACTCTGACATCTTCAAGACCTTCTATTATTTGTTCCATCGCTCAATTAAGTATTTCTGATGCCGATATGATACCAAAAGGCATTCGATTAAAACAGTACCCTCCATCTGGAGTGTTGATGTTTTCTGCTGGTTTCATCTAACTGCAGTTGCCTAAACCGTCTGGAGGCATCTAGTTTATGAAAATTCTGGCACATTTCACTCGTGATCTCTTCACATTTGGGAATTGGGGAATATTCCCTCTTTATATTTTCGTTGAGATCATTCGGATCAATGCAGATTCTGAGAATTCCATTTGTATTTTTGACCCACACCATTGAACAAACCCAGTCAGTGGGTTCTATCACTTTAGTGATGGTCCCTAGTTGCTGCATGTGGTTAGGTTCCAGTTTCAGGAACCTCGAGGGAGCTGGTACCCTCCTTGGTGCATCAATAACTGCTTGGAATTCTCTCTAATCTGTATTTTGTATGTGATTGGTAACGTACCCATTCCATGAAAAATATTGGGAAACTTGTTAATAATGGCATCTATTTGGTCTTTGCCAGTGGCGGAGATCTTGTCTGAGCTGTGAATTCACTTCACAGGAGCTCGCAAGCCAACAATGAAGAACATCTTGGTCCTCCAATCTATAATTTGAGAGGCATCTTCATGTCTTTGACCTGATGACATTGCCACTGCAGTCCCTTAACCGACATTGTCAGCAATTTGAGGTTTTGTTTTCAGTTTGGCTAAGTCTAATTGATTTATTAGATTAGCTCGTGCACCGGTATCCAGTTTAATTTGAGCATTGCTTCCGTTAACCTTTAATGAAAGGTTGAACCCTGACTGAGATCGGGTTTAAATTTGCCGCATTGGAAATTGCCTGTGGAGTTTTATTTACACTTTCAACAATATCACTTTCAACAATATCAACAAAGAAAGTGTCTTCTAAATCATATTTATCTTGCACAGTGTCAGGTTTACTGGCTTTATTTTCATATTTGTTTAAACTTATTTCCTGGACAACTCTTCCTTTAGTGACTGCACTCATCTTTTTAAATTGTTCCGATGTAGTTCCCGTTCGACACTGAGAAATGAAGAGATTAAGTCTGTGACACTTTGCACAGGTTTTACCGAAGGCTGGCCATTTTTTTTTTTGCTTGGTGGACGTGGCCACCACGTTTGCACGCCATGATGCTCGTGATGTCATGTGCAAAATGGCCGCCGTCTGATGCGCGCTGATTTTTCAAATGCGGCACTGCATCAACGGCGTTGGCCGCGTTGTTTGTTTTCACGCCACTTTCATGGACCAACATTTCGGAATATTGATTTTTATCAAGTTTGTTTGCACGACATATACTAATGGTGTCTTCTAACGTTAACTTTGATTGTCTCAGTAATCTCTCACGCTGCTTTTCATTTTTAATCAATATACAATCTGATCGCACAGAATGGAGTCTAATAATATGGAAAAGTACAGGTCTGCGTTTGAGCCTGAGATCTGTAATAAAGCAGTCAAGTGTTTCACCTGCTTTCTGGACTCTTTTCTGGAATATATATCTTTCAAAGTTTCATTTATCTAAAGCTCACAATGCCTGTCGAACATTTCGGTTGCTTTACTCTATTTTTTTTCTTTCATCTTCATTCTCAAAACGGAACGTGTTGAAAGTCTCTCGGGCTGGGGATCCAGCCATTAAGACCATAAGACCATAAGACATAGGAGCGGAAGTAAGGCCATTCGGCCCATCGAGTCCACTCCACCATTCAATCATGGTTGATTTCAACTCCATTTACCCGCTCTCTCCCCGTTGTTAAAAACAACACAATTTTCCGCTGATCACTGACTGCTTCAAGGTCCAAGGCTGAGATATATAATTCAAACTGCTGTTTGAAACTTTTCCAGTTAACATCAACTGTACCCGATGTCCGGAATTGCTTTGGAGTCGGCAAACCCTGCATGAAGCTTCTACTGCCCAGTTTTTTCCAACGTTACTGACTGCCACGAGGTGGTTGAGATCGGAGCCCGGTAGAGATTTCTTTCTTCTCTCTTTGCACGGAGATTTTTCCCTCGCTGAACATTTCAATGCTCTGAAAACACCCCTGGTACCATGTGACGTTTTCTTTATAAGGATGGCTTGGATGTGTAGTGTTCAACAAAAACATCAAGCTATGTTAATTAACAAAGCTGATTTATTAACACTACTTTTAACCAGATTTGAAAGTAGTCCGAAGTACAATGGTTGCTAAATAAACTACGCTATAACTCTTGACTGCTCTTGAGAACCATCTGGTGGTTAGATGTATTTACATGAAATTGTTAAACCTTCACCTCCCACACACTATCCATATTGTTCCAGCAACTGGACCCTGTGAGTAATCGGTTTGCTCCTGAAGGCGTCCCCCAATCCCCCCTCCCATACAACACTCCTTAAAACCAAAACCATTGAATGATTTGTTAGTTGTCCCTCCTGAGAGAGGCCTGAGACAGCTGAGAGTCAAATTGGCTTTCCCGTTAGCACTCCGATTGGGCACTGCGCTGACTCAAAGATTGGCAAAAACCTGAAATATCTGATAGCGCCGGCTCTCTGTCACCAGCTCCAACTCACCGGTTCCCTTTCCCCTGTGAGGACCGGCCTCTCCGTGGCTGATGGGGGCAGTAACGAGGCAACGGCGGTAGCGGGCGTTCCGTGCTCGTGTAATCATTGCTGTTGCAAAGTGGCTGGTTCGAGAGTCTGAGAGGGGAACATGAAACAAGTTAATAATTTGTTAAGTAACAACCCTCAACACTGTCCCCATCAAACACTCCCAGGACAGGTACAGCACGGGGTTAGATACAGAGTAAAGCTCCCTCTACACTGTCCCCATCAAACACTCCCAGGACAGGTACAGCACCGGGTTAGATACAGAGTAAAGCACCCTCTACACTGTCCCCATCAAACACTCCCAGAACAGGTAGAGCACTTGGTTAGATACAGGGTAAAGCTCCCTCTACACTGACCCCATCAAACATTCCCAGGACAGGTAGAGCATGGGGTTAGATACAGAGTAAATCTCCCTCTACACAGTCCCCATCAAACACTCCCAGGACAGGTACAGCACGGGGTTAGATACAGAGTAAATCTCCCTCTACACTGTCCCCATCAAACACTCCCAAGACAGGTACAGCACGGGGTTAGATACAGAGTAAAGCTCCCTCTACACTGTCCCCATCAAACACTCCCAGGACAGGTACAGCACGGGGTTAGATACAAAGTAAAGCTTCCTCTGCACTGTCCTCATCAAACACATCCCAGGACAGGAACAGCACAGGGTTAGATACAGAGTAAAGCTCCCTCTACACTGTCCCATCAGACACTCCCAGGACAGGTACAGCACGGGGTTAGATACAGAGTAAAGCTCCCTCTACACTGTCCCCATCAAACACTCCCAGGACAGGTACAACATGGGGTTAGATACAGAGTAAAGCTCCCTCTACACTGCCCCCATCAAACATTCCCAGGACAGGTACAGCACAGGGTTAGATACAGAGTAAATCTCCCTCTACACTGTCCCCATCAAACACTCCCAGAACAGGTACAGCACGGGGTTAGATACAGAGTAAAGCTCCCTCTACACTGTCCCCATCAAACACTCCCAGGACAGGTACTGCACGGGGTTAGATACAGAGTAAAGCTCCCTCTACTCTGTCCCCGTCAAACACTCCCAGGACAGGTACAGCACGGGGTTAGATACAGAGTAAAGCTCCCTCGACACTGTTCCATCAAACACCCCCAGGACAGCTACAGCACGGGGTTAGATACAGAGTACAGCTCCCTCTACACTGTCCCCATCAAACACTCCCAGGACAGGTACAGCACGGGGTTAGATACAGAGTAAAGCTCCCCCTACACTGTCCCCATCAAACACTCCCAGGACAGGTACAGCACGGGGTTAGATACAGAGAAAAGCTCCCCCTACACTGTCCCCATCAAACACTCCCTGGACAGGTACAGCACGGGGTTAGATACAGAGTAAAGCTCCCTCTACACTGTCCCCATCAAACACTCCCAAGACAGGTACAGCACGGGGTTAGATACAGAGTAAAGCTTCCTCTACACTGTCCCCATCAAACACTCCCAGGACAGGTACAGCACGGGGTTAGATACAGAGTAAAGCTCCCTCTATATTGTCCCCATCAAACACCCCCAGGACAGGTACAGCATTTGGAATCAAGTTAAGTGTCTGGTTGGCAGGTTCTGGGTATGGAGGGGTATTTGAGAGATGTTTCAAGGTAACTCACTGGTGACTGTGCTCCCGGCACAGAGGGTGTCTCAATCTCCTCAATGCTCGTCTCTGTGAGGAAAGAACAGACATTCCGAGTTAGCAATGGAGTAAACATTTTGCAATGATGAGAGATTTAGGATGGAAGAGAGAGAGAGAGACGGAGACCGAGGGGCAGTGAGGCAGAAAAACAGAGAGAGAGAGAGGGGGAGAGAGAAAGAGAGAAGGGGAGAGAGTGAGAAAGACAGTGGGCGAGAGAGAGGGACAGGGCGAGAGAGAGGGACACAGCGAGAAAGAGAGAGCAAGATAGTGTGAGAGAAACAGGGAGAGAGAGAGAGAGAGACAGCCATAGAGAAACAGTCAGACAGGCAGCCAGGGAGAGTGAGAGACAATACCAAAGAGACAGAGGGAGTCACACAGCATGACGGGCAGAGGGAGAACGAGAGCTGTGATGATATGCAAAAAGCAAGTTTGTACATAATGTTAAGCATGACCTCCGACCACTAGGTGGCAGTGTAAACCCACCACATAACCCTGTAGCTGGGGAGTTGGATGTAAGTCGTGTTGGTGGATAGACATATTTTTCAGTAGTTCTACAATAGTTAATTAGTGTTCGTAGTTTATTATTTTCTTTATCCTAGTTATCTTATCACGCATGTGTTTCATAATAAATTATTTACACTGTATGTTCTGTAGTTCATCATTCACTTTGGCCTGTCCACAGAACATGACAAGAACGAGAGCCAAAGAGAGAGAGAAAGAAACAGGGGAAAGTGACAGAGAGAGAAAGGGACAGAGAGAAAGAGAGAGAGAGCGAGAGAGTGCGTCAGCAAGCAACAGAGAACATGACAGAGCGAAAGGGATGAGAGTGAGGGAGAGACAGAGAGAAACTCAGTGAGACAGAGCGACAGACAGCAAGAGAGAGAGGAGAGAGAGAGACAGGAGTGGAGAGATTGAGAGTGATATGGAGATGTAGATGGAGAGACAGAGAGGGAGAGACAGAAAGGGGGAGACAGAGAGAAAGACTGAGAGAGTGAGAGACAGGGATTTTGAGAGAGGTAGACAGAAACAGTGAGTGTGAGACAGATAGAGAGAGGGAGTGAGAGACAGAGAGTGAGAGGGAGTGACGGAGAGATGAGAGTGAGGAAGGAGAGATGAGAGAGTGAGACAGCTAGATACAGAGAAAGAGGTTTTGGGAGGCAGTAATAGCTCTCGCTTGAGGGATGTTAGAATGGATCAGTGAATCAAAGAATGGGCATGGGAGCAATGGCCCAATCCTTGCCCTGGTACCCTTACCCGCCTCCTGGCTCTCTTTGCCAGGCAGATGCCAATCAGCGTGAAGATGACAATCAGGAGGAGTAAAGAGGCTGATGTCCCGATCATCAGGATTAAATTGTCCTTCCCGAAGATACTGACAACCGGCTCTACACAGAACAGGAAAACGTCAAATAATTCCCAAAATCAGAGACACACTCGCATCTTACACCGTGCTATACCTGTCCTGGGAGTGTTTGATGGGGACAGTGTAGAGGGAGCTTTACTCTGTATCTAACCCCGTGCTGCACCTGTCCTGGGAGTGTTTGATGGGGACAGTGTAGAGGGAGCTTTACTCTGTATCTAACCCCGTGCTGTACCTGTCCTGGGAATGTTTGATGGGGACAGTGTAGAGGGACCTTTACTCTGTATCTAACCCTGTGCTGTACCTGTCCTGGGAGTGTTTGATGGGGATAGTGTAGAGGGAGCTTTACTCTGTATCTAACCCCGTGCTGTACCTGTCCTGGGAGTGTTTCATGGAGACAGTGTAGAGGGAGCTTTACTCTGTATCTAACCCCGTGCTGCACCTGTCCTGGGAGTGTTTGATGGGGACAGTGTAGAGGTAGCTTTAGTCTGTATCTAACCCCGTGCTGTACCTGTCCTGGGAGTGTTTGATGGGGAGAGTGTGGAGGGAGCTTTACTCTGTATCCAACCCCGTGCTGTACCTGTCCTGGGAGTGTTTGATGGGGACAGTGAAGAGGGAGCTTTTCTCTGTATCTAATCCTGTGCTGTACCTGTCCTGGGAGTGTTTGATGGGGACAGTGTAGAGGGAGCTTTACTCTGTATCTAACCCTGTGCTTTACCTGTCCTGGGAGTGTTTGATGGCGACAGTGTAGTGGGAGCTTTACTCTATATCTAACCCCGTGCTGTGCCTGTCCTGGGAGTGTTTGATGGGGACAATGCAGAAGGAGCTTTACCCTGTATCTAACCCATACTGTACCTGTCCTGGGAGTGTTTGATGGGGACAGTGTAGAGGGAGCTTTACTCTGTATCTAACCCCGTGCTGTACCTGTCCTGTGAGTGTTTGATGGGGACAATGTAGAGGGAGCTTTCCTCTGTATCTAACCCCGTGCTGTACCTGTCCTGGAAGTGTTTGATGGGGACAGTGCAGAGGGAGCTTTACTCTGTATCTAACCCCATGCTGTACCTGTCCTGGGAGTGTGTGATGGTGATAGTGTGGAGGCAGCTTTACTCTGTATCTAACCCCGTGCTGTACCTGTCCTGGGAATCTTTGATGGGGACAGTGCAGAGGGTTCTTTACTCTGTATCTAATCCCGTGCTGTTCCTGTCCTGGGAGTGTTTGATGGGGACAGTGTAGAGGGAGCTTTACTCTGTATCTAACCCCGTGCTGTACTTGTCCTGTGAGTGTTTGATGGGGACAGTGTAGAGGGAGCTTTACTCTGTATCTAACCCCGTGCTGTACCTGTCCTGGGAGTGTTTGATGGGGACAGTGCGGAGGGAGCTTTACTCTGTATCTAACCCCGTGCTGTACCTGTCCTGGGAGTGTTTGATGGGGGACAGTGTAGAGGGAGCTTTACTCTGTATCTAACCCCGTGCTGTACCTGTCCTGGGAGTGTTTGATGGGGACAGTGCAGAGGGAGCTTTACTCTGTATCTAATCCCGTGCTGTACCTGTCCTGGGAGTGTTTCATGGGGACAGTGTAGAGGGAGCTTTACTCTGTATCTAACCCCGTGCTGTACATGTCCTGGGAGTGTTTGATGGGGAAAGTGTAGAGGGAGCTTTACTCTGTATCTAACCCCGTGCTGTACCTGTCCTGGGAGTGTTTCATGGGGACAGTGCAGATGTAGTTTTGTTCTGTATCTTACCTGTGACATTGAGGGTCAATGTTGCTGCTCCCAATCTGGCGTTGTTTTGAATGATTTCACAGGTCCATACTCCAGCTTCGTGCTTGGTGACCTTGATGAGGTTGATGGTGAGAGAATCCTTTCCTTGTGCAATCCCCCCTTTACTGGACATGTTGCTGTGTCTCCACTGAATCTGGGTGGATGGGGAATGATGGGAGATCAGGCAACTGAGAGAGATGTTCGAACCAATGATGATCATTCCGGGCTCGCTGACACTCACTGAGGGAGAGATCAAGACCAGGGTCAAAAATATAGAAACAGATCTTCACCAAAGTTCCGATACACTATCTGTCTCTCTCTGTATGTCTCCATCTCTGTCTGTCTCACTCTCTCTCTCTGTCTCACTCTCTCTCTCTCTGTCTCTTTCTATCTCTCTCTCTCTATTTATCTTTCACTTTGTCTCTCTCTCTCTGTCTGTCTCGCTCGGCCTCTCATTCTCTTTGCTCTGTTTCTTTCCATCTCTGTCTCTTTCTTTCTTGATCTGTCTATCTCTCTCTCTGTTTCTGTGTGTCTGTGTGTGTGTATGTGTGTCTCTCTCTCTCCCTTTCTCTCACAATATCTCTCTGTCACTCTCTCTATCACTCTCTCTCTCTATCTTTTTCTGCCTGTGCCTTCTCAAGACCTCCAGACTTCCCAGATTGTTTCAGTGACGGGTCATCGGTCATCACTTTGTCACTCCTGCCAAACCATCTGAACAGGGATTCGCGGCTTTTTCATCGAGCTCGCCATTTTCTCTGCAAAATAACTTGCCGAACATTTGATAGCCGTACTCATCTGGTTTACCCTCTGCTCTCGTGAATTCCTCATCATACTCATGGCCTCCGTGGACCTCAGCTTGGTACTCATCATTCGAGTTGCTATCAACTGCACAGACTTCTTCTGTGAAGTACGACTTTGCATATGGAATTACATAGTCACGCTGGAGGCCGCCCAGTCCAAAGTCAGCTGCCAATTTTGTTGCAAACTTCTCTTTAACAGTCCATGCTGTGAAATTTTAGGAGGACTGAAGAAATTGAAGAACAAATCATTTGGTATTGTTCCCGCAACCGTTTTGCGAGTACTCCTGCCCTGATGTTTTGTCTTTGTCTTAATAGATCGCAGAGTGACATTTCTTCCTTTCTTCCAGTCAATCTGGCATCCCGTGCAACCCGTGATTTCTGGTTCGTCAAAGAATTGAAGCTAATCAGGCCGCGATTCCATCTGGTATTCTTTCGGAATAACGTTATTGGTGAAATACTCCTTTGGCTCAAAGTTAAACTCCGGAGTGAAGCTTCTTGGCTGTTCAAACTCTGAACATTTAATGTTTACATCTCGCAGATGCTTTAATGTGGGCACATTGTGCTCCTGTATCATGCCACGGAGTATGTCCACATTCCTGAAGACTGGACCAAAAGTCTGGAATTTCATTTGGCTGCTGCATTTCTTCCTTCACTTTGTCATTGCATGTGTGGAGATTTACTTGTTTTCGATCAATGCAGTCCATCTTGTTGAGAGTTGCAGAATTCGCTGGACAATTCGCTGTCTGTAACGAAAGACCACTCAACCAGGTTCAGGGCCTCACATGCGTCCGCTCCTAATATGGACTCTCTCTTTGTGTCCACACTGGCGAATTGCACGATGTGACTCCGATTGTGCACCAATGCTTCGAGCTCACATATCCCCAGCGTTTCAATCGCATTCTGTGCATACTCAATCAGCCATTTTGGTCGATCAAAAACTATTGGTTGAAATCTAAGGCGGTTCAAATCGGACATGCGTTGCAATGATTAAGTCAGTGCACCAAAGAATGTCTAGTTTGTGACTATTTAAGATTTATTTTATTATTGTAACATGGGTAGAAAACAATACTAATACTAACGAACTGTAAACTGTTAACAACTAGAATATGAGAAAACACGACTATCCACCAGGACTTCTCACTCAGACTCCCTGAGGCTACAGTGTCACCTGGTGTAGTTCTACTGCCACCTGCTGGTTGGAGGCCGAACATATTAGCATACAGAATTGCTTATCCATAATATTACATCTCTCTCTCCCTCCCTCTCTGTCACGCTCTCTTTGTCTCTGTCACACTCTCTCTGTCTCTCTTTCACACTCTCTCTGTCTCTCTCTCTCTCTCACACACTCTCTCTGTCTTTCTCTCTCTCACACTTGGGGTGAATGTAACTCCATAATTCACACTGTATTGTATATACATGAGACCATGCATTTGTTAGCGCCGTTGCGTTGCCCGACCACTAGGGGGAGTAGCGCTGGGAATGCTTAGGAGTTTGTACAGGGCTCCACTCTTGGCTCCGCCCACGACTCCTCCCCCTGGACTGCTGTATAAATACCAATGCTCAGAGCCAGTCGTTCAGTTCATCGAGAGTTCAACGCGGAACAGGCTGGCTCTGTTGTAAGTAGATTAAAACCACTGTTTATATCTTAAAGCACGTGTCTAGTGAATTGATGGTTCCATCAATTTAATCTACTTAAGGAACAGTCAGGATCAATCATGGAATCAGCCCTCAAGCCTGAGCGACTGGAACTCGACCCGCAGGATGCAGAGGCAAAATAAATTTTTTCTGATTGGCTGCGGTGTTTTAAAGCCTACCTGGCGGAAGCAAGCACAGCCGAAACAACAGAGGAGCAGAAACTGAGCCTACTGCACGCGAGGGTGAGCCACAGAATCTCTACTCAACTAAACTGCGCCGGTTCGAATACTGAAGCCCTAGCGCTACTCGACAAAATGTATGTAAGGCCTGTAAATGAGGTCTACACGCGACACGTGTTTACTACTCGCCTCCAGCGGCCTACGGAATCGCTCGCAGAATTCCTGAGCGAGCTTAAAACTTTATCGAGTGACTGTAATTACCAGGCGGTTACCGCAGCAGAACATAGAGAACTTGCTGTATGCGATGCCTTTGTTGCGGGCCTTAGGTCAAATTACGTGCGGCAACGACTGCTGGAAAAGGGGGCCCTAAATCTTGAAGCGACTGTTGAACTTGCTACGACTATGGAGGTCTCATTTCGCAGCCTCACCTCGTTCCCCGCGGACCTCACCATGGACCCCCGACCAGCGATTCCACCTGGCCTGCGCCGCGCGGCCGCCCAGCCACAATGCTGCCCCAGCCTGCCAATTTTGCAGCCAGAATCAGCACTCGCAGCAGCACTGCCCGGCCCGCAATGCGACCTGCAGCAGCTGCGGGCAAAAAGGACACTATGCCAGAGTGTGTCTGGCGAAGAATGCCCTAGCCTCTAACCCCTCCCATGGCTCAAAGCACTCGTTCCCTGAATTCACAGGCCGGCAGGCCCCAAAATGCTGCAGCGTGTATGCCGACTCCGCCCCCACCCGACATGTGCGACTCATGGGCGCGGCCATCTTGGCAATCCTCCTCCATGCAGCCGGCCATGTGCAGCTCATGGGGGCGGCCATCTTGGCAATCCTCCTCCATGCAGCCGGCCATGTGCGACTCATGGGGGCGGCCATCTTGGCAATCCTCCTCCATGCGGCCGGCCGTGTGCGACTCATGGGGGCGGCCATCTTGAGATCCATCCCCTCCAAACTCTGAAACTCACCTCGACGACTACGAACTCAGAGGGCAGTCATCACGGGGCCACTCCAGCACAGCTGATCGAGCCGCCGACGACCCGCAACTCAGCGCAGTCACTCTGGACGAATCGCGCCCGAAGCATCTGCGAAACTCGATGGCGACGGTACAAATCAACAGGTACAGCACGCCGTGCCTTTTCGACTCCGGGAGCACTGAGAGCTTCATACACCCAGATCTGATTAGACGTTGTTCGCTCCCCGTTCCCCGTTTTCCCCGCGCGGCAAACTATCTGCCTCGCTTCGGGCTCCCACTCTGTCCAGGTCCAAGGGCGCACTGCCGCGACGCTCACAATCCAAGGCGCTAGCTATGCCAAATTCCAGCTCTATGTCCTGCCCGAACTCTGCGCCCCACTCTTATTAGGCCTTGATTTCCAGTGTAATCTCAAGAGTCTCACCCTCAGTTTCGGCGGACCCCTACCCCCACTCACTATCTGCAGCCTAGCCACGTTGCGAATCTCCCCCCCTCCTCTCTGTGCCAACCTCACCCCGGACTGTAAACCCGTAGCCACTTGCAGCAGGCGGTACAGCCTGCAGGATAGGGTGTTCATCCGATTGGAGGTCCAAAGGCTCCTCAGTGAGGGGATCATAGAGGCCAGCAACAGCCCCTGGAGAGCTCAGGTGCTGGTCGTCAAGACCGGGGGGAAATTCCGCATTGTTGTCGACTATAGTCAGACCATAAATAGATTTATGCTCCTCAACGCGTATCCCCTCCCCAGGATTGCAGACATGGTAAATCAGATCGCCCAGCATCGGCTATTTTCCACGGTGGATCTGAAGTCTGCATACCACCAGCTCCCAATCCGTCCAGAGGACCGCCACTACACGGCATTCGAGGCCGATGGCCGCCTCTTCCATTTCCTCCGGGTTCCCTTCGGCGTCACTAACGGGGTTTCGGTGTTCCAACAAGCAATGGACCGAATGGTGGACCAACACGGGCTGCGGGTCACGTTCCCGTACTTGGATAACGTTACCATCTGCGGCTATGATCAGCAGGACCACAACGCCAACCTCCACCGTTTTCTCCAGACGGCTTAGAAACTAAACCTCACCTACAACAAGGAGAAATGCGTTTTCCGCACGACCAGACTAGCCATCCTCGGCTGTGTCGTGGAAAACGGAGTCCTGGGCCCCGACCCGGACCGTATGCGCCTCCTCTTAGAACTCCCCCTCCCCCATTGCCCCAAGGCCCTCAAACGGTGCTTGGGATTCTTTTCGTATTACGCCCAGTGGGTCCCTCAATATGCGGACAAAGCCCGCCCACTATTTAAGGCCACACGATTTCACCTGTCAGCTGAGGCGCGACAGGCCTTCAATTGCATCAAGGAGGACATCGCCAAAGCGGCCATGCGGGCGGTGGACGAATCCACTCCATTTCAGGTTAAGAGCGACGCCTCAGAGGTAGCTCTAGCAGCCACTTTAAATCAGGCAGGGAGACCAGTCGCATTCTTCTCCCGTACCCTATCCGCTTCGGAACTCCGACACTCCTCAGTCGAAAAAGAAGCACAAGCCATTGTGGAGGCTATACGTTACTGGAGGCACTACCTCGCAGGGAGGAGGTTCACCCTCATCACCGACCAAAGATCAGTTGCCTTCATGTTTGACAACTCGCAAAGGGGCAAGATTAAAAACGATAAAATCCTGCGGTGGAGGATCGAACACCCCACCGATCGCTATGATATTAAGTATCGACCGGGGAAGCTCAACGAGCCCCCAGATGCCCCCAGATGCCCTATCCTGCGGGACATGCGCCAGCGCGCAGATCGACCACCTGAAAATCATCCACAAGGCCCACCTGGTCAAGGCTTCTAGGCCCTTTGAACGCCTCGCGATCGATTTCAAAGGGCCACTCCCCTCAACTAACAGGAACGTCATAGATGAGTTCTCCCGCTTCCTATTTGCTATTCCGTGCCCCGACATGACCTCCCACACAGTCATTAGGGCCCTGCATAGTATCTTCACCCTGTTTGGTTTCCCCAGCTACGTGCACAACGACAGGGGTGCGTCCTTCATGAGTGACGAGCTGCGTCAGTACCTGCTCGACAAGGGCATTGCCTCGAGCAGGACTACCAGCTACAACCCCAGAGGGAACGGGCAGGTGGAGAGGGAGAATGCGACGGTCTGGAAGACCATCCTACTGACCCTCCGGTCCAGGAATCTCCAAGTCTGCCATTGGCAGGAAGTCCTCCCAGACGCGCTCCACGCTATTAGGTCCCTCTTATGCACAGCGACCAATCAGACCCCTCATGAGAGGCTCTTCATTTTTTCCAGGGGCACTACCACGGGGGTCTCTCTCCCGGCATGGCTGAAGACACCGGGCCCTGTACTCCTCAGGAAGCACGTCAGGGCGCACAAAACTGACCCCCTTGTAGAGAAGGTGCGCCTGCTTCACTCCAACCACCAGTACGCCTTCATCGAGTTCCCCGACGGCCGTCAGGACACCGTATCCCTCCGGGACCTTGCACCCGCCGGGTCCAGCATCCCCTCTATCACTACAGATGCACCCCTCACCCTACACCCGATCCTGCCGCCCCCTCGGGCTCCCGAGCCCACTAGCTCACTGCATTGGTTCCGCGCAACCCAGCTGCCCCCACACGCTCCCGAGCCCACTGAGCCCACTAGCTTGCTCCATCTGTTCCGCGTGCCCGCACCGGCTAACCCCCAGCGCCCTCAGTCCCCAGTCGAACCAGACGGGTCTGAAACTCGGACGAGATCTTCCCTGGAGTCGGCCATCGTACCCCAACCCACAACACCCGTCCAGCCACCGCAAGTAGCTGCAACCCTGGTGCTCCGCAGATCACAGCGGACAGTCCGACCATCGGACAGACTCAATTTATGAACCACCACCCCCGCTGGACTTGATTTTTTTGTAGGGGGTGAATGTGGTGAATGTAACTCCGTAATTCACACTGTATTGTATATACATGAGACCATGCATTTGTAAGCTCAGTTGCGTTGCCCGACCACTAGGGGGAGTAGCGCTGGGAATGCTTAGGAGTTTGAACAGGGCTCCACCCTTGGCTCCGCCCATGACTCCTCCCCCTGGACTGCTGTATAAATACCAATGCTCAGAGCCAGTTGTTCAATTCATCGAGAGTTCAACGCGGAACAGGCTGGCTCTGTTGTAAGTAGATTAAAACCACTGTTCATATCTTAAAGCACGTGTCTAGTGAATTGATAGTTCCATTAACACTCTCTGTCTCTCTCTCACACTCTCCGTCTTTCACACTCTCTCTCTCACTCTCTCCGTCTCTGTCACACTTTCTCTGTTTCTCTCACTTTCTCTGTTTCTCTCTCTCTCTCTGTCTGTCTCTCTCTTTTTCTGTCTCTCTCACACTCTCTCTGTCTCTCTCTCTCTCTGTCTCTCTCTCTCTGTCTGTCCCTCTCTCTCTCTCTCACACTCTCCGTTTCTCTCACACTCTCTCTGTCTCTCTCTCTTCTCTCTCTCACACTCTCTCCGTCTCTCTCACACTCTCTCTGTCTCTCTCTCTGTCTCTCTCTCTCTCTCACACTCTCTCTCTCTGTCTCTCTCTCTGTCTCTCTCTCTCTCTTCTCTCTCTCACACTCTCTCCGTCTCTCTCACACTCTCTCTGTCTCTCTCTCACACTCTGTCTCTCTCTCTCTCTCTCTGTCTCCCTCACACTCTCTCTGTCTCTCTCTGTCTCTCTCTCACACTCTCTCTGTCTCTCTCACACTCTGTCTCTCTCACACTCTCTCTGTCTCTCTCTCTCTCTTCCCTCTCTCACACTCTCTCCGTCTCTCTCGCACTCTCTGTCCCTCTCTTTCCCAGTCCACCCTCCGCAGCCTCACCTTGGATCACGGTGACACTCAGCTTGCGTGAGATGTTCCTGTTTCGGAGGCCCAGTTGGCAGATGTAATCTCCCCCGTCTCCCAGCGTGTTGACTGTGAGGACCACAGACATGTTTATCTTATTCAGGAACCTTGGCGTTCGGACGCGGCTCTCCCAGGAGCTCCGCCACATCCAGCCGTTGGTGCTGACATTCATTGATACCAGCTCCCTGTCTCCTCGCAGCCAGGCCCCTCGCACGGGCCTGGTGCTGGGGAACTGGTTCAGGGTGCAGGGCAGTTGGGTACTGGAACCCTCCGGGACGCCGATCACACGCTCGACAGGATTGGTGAAGCCTGCGGAGAGACGGAGAGAGGGTTAGGGAGAAGATTTCAGTGCTGGTGTCTGTCAGAGAGAAAGAGAGAGTGTGAGGCAGAATCTTGGAGAATGTGTGTGTGTGTGTGTGTGAGAGTGTGTGTGTGTGTGTGGGTGAGTGTGTGTGTGTGAGAGAGTGTGCACGAGAGACTGTGTGAGAGAGAGAGAGTACACGTGAGAGAGAGTTTGTTTGAGTGTGTGTCAGAATGTGTATGAGAGAGTGTGTGTGAGCGAGAGCGTTTGTGGGTAAGAGAGTGTGTGAGAAAGATTGTGTGCGTGAGTGTGTGTGTGTGCGAGAGAGAGTGTGAGAAAGAGTGTGTGAGAATGTGCGAGAGGGCGTATGTGTGTGAGTGTATGAGAGAGAGTGTGCATGAGAGAGTGTGCATGAGAGAGAGAGTGTGTATGAGAGAGAGAGTGTGTATGAGAGAGAGAGTGTATGAGAGAGAGAGTGTGTATGAGAGAGAGAGTGTGTATGAGAGAGAGAGTGTGTATGAGAGAGAGTGTGTGCGCGGGTGAGAGTGTGTGCGCGGGTGAGAGTGTGTGCGCGGGTGAGAGTGTGTGTGCAGGTGAGAGAGTGTGTGCGCGGGTGAGAGTGTGTGCGCGGGTGAGAGTGTGTGCGCGGGTGAGAGTGTGTGTGCGGGTGAGAGAGTGTGCGCGGGTGAGAGTGTGTGCGCAGGTGAGAGAGTGTGTGCGCGGGTGAGAGTGTGTGCGCGGGTGAGAGAGTGTGTGCGCGGGTGAGAGTGTGTGTGCGGGTGAGAGTGTGTGCGCGGGTGAGAGTGTGTGCGCGGGTGAGAGTGTGTGCGCGGGTGAGAGTGTGTGTGCGGGTGAGAGAGTGTGTGCGGGTGAGAGAGTGTGTGTGCGGGTGAGAGAGTGTGTGCGCGGGTGAGAGTGTGTGTGCGGGTGAGAGAGTGTGCGCGGGTGAGAGTGTGTGCGCGGGTGAGAGTGTGTGCGCGGGTGAGAGAGTGTGTGCGCGGGTGAGAGAGTGTGCGCGGGTGAGAGTGTGTGCGCGGGTGAGAGTGTGTGCGCGGGTGAGAGTGTGTGCGCGAGTGAGAGTGTGTGCGCGGGTGAGAGTATGAGTGTGTGTGTGTGTGAGTGAGTCTGTGAGTGTGTGAGTGAGTGTGTGAGTGAGTCTGTGTGTGTGAGTGAGTCTGAAATGAAAAATTGAAAATCGCTTATTGTCACGAGTAGGCTTCAATGAAGTTACTGTGAAAAGCCCCTAGTCGCCACATTCCGGCGTGTGTCCGGGGAGGCTGGTACGGGAATTGAACCGTGCTGCTGGCCTGCTTGGTCTGCATTAAAAGCCAGCGATTTAGCCTGGTGAGCTAAACCAGCCCCTGTGTGTGTGCTAGTGAGTCTGTGTGCGAGTGAGTCTGTGTGCGAGTGAGTCTGTGTGCGAGTGAGTCTGTGTGCGAGTGAGTCTGTGTGCGAGTGAGTCTGTGTGCGAGTGAGTCTGTGTGCGAGTGAGTCTGTGTGCGAGTGAGTCTGTGTGCGAGTGAGTCTGTGTGCGAGTGAGTCTGTGTGCGAGTGAGTCTGTGTGCGAGTGAGTCTGTGTGCGAGTGAGTCTGTGTGCGAGTCTGTGTGTGTGTGAGAGTCTGTGTGTGTGTGAGAGTCTGTGTGTGTGTGAGAGTCTGTGTGTGTGTGAGAGTCTCTGTGTGTGTGAGAGTCTCTGTGTGTGTGAGAGTCTCTGTGTGTGTGAGAGTCTGTGTGTGTGTGAGAGTCTGTGTGTGTGAGAGTCTGTGTGTGTGAGAGTCTGTGTGTGTGTGAGAGTCTGTGTGTGTGTGAGAGTCTCTGTGTGTGTGAGAGTCTCTGTGTGTGTGAGAGTCTCTGTGTGTGTGAGAGTCTGTGTGTGTGTGAGAGTCTCTGTGTGTGTGAGAGTCTGTGTGTGTGAGAGTCTGTGTGTGTGAGAGTCTGTGTGTGTGAGAGTCTGTGTGTGTGAGAGTCTGTGTGTGAGTCTGTGTGTGAGTTTGTGTGTGTCTGTGTGTGAGTTTGTGTGTGTCTGTGTGTGAGTCTGTGTGTGTCTGTGTGTGTCTGTGTGTGAGTCTGTGTGTGTGAGTGAGTCTGTGTGTGAGTGAGTCTGTGTGTGTGTGAGTCTGTGAGTGTGTGTGAGTCTGTGAGTGTCTGTGTGTGAGTCTGTGAGTGTCTGTGTGTGAGTCTGTGAGTGTCTGTGTGTGAGTCTGTGAGTGTGTATGTGACTGAGTGTGTGCGCGAGTGTAATAATAATAACAATAATAATCGCTTATTGTCACAAGTAGGCTTCAATGAATTTGCTGTGAAAACCCCTAGTCACCACATTCCAGTGCCTGTTTGGGGAGCCCAGTACGGGAATTGAACCTGCGCTGCTGGTATTGTTCTGCATTGCAAGCCAGATATTTAGCCCATGTGCTAAACCAGCCCCTGCCAACCAGTGTGTGAGTGAGCATGAGTGATTGTGTGTGTTTGAACGTGTTTAGTGTGTGAGTGAGTGAGAGTGTGTGAGAATGTGTGTGAGTGTGTATGTGACTGAGTGTGTGTGAGAATGAGTGTGTAAGTGTGAGTGTGAGTCTTTCTCACTGTTTCACATCGTCCAACCCAGACACTGTTCTGCTGAACCTACCGATCACATCCAGGACGTAGCTGGTGTGTAGCGTCTCCTTGGCGAACTCCACATTACAGGTCCACTTTCCCGCATGGGACAGACTTATTGCATTGAGCATCACTGTGTTCTTGTCCCTCTGGGTATCTCCAGGACCGTTCCAGCTCACCTTTCCTGCTGGAGCATGGCAGGTCAGCTCTACATTGTCACCCTCGAGCGATGGTTTCGAGGAGCTGGAAGTCACTGTACGAGGGGAGGGGGTGTGAGGGAGGATGTGGAGACATATGAAAGTCAGGTTAAAGATATGAATGGCATCACCCAGCCCCAAACAGCAAGCCCTTTAGCCCCTCTCACCTGTGCTAGCCTCTGTTCAAACCAGAGAAGGAAAAGGGGCAGCACACATATAGGGAACACCCACCGCCTGCAAGTTCCCACCTTTGAGTCCCATACACACCATCCCAACTATGAAATATATCTGTACTAAACTGGATCATGGGAATCAGGGGGAAACTCTCCGCTGGTTGGAGTCATACCTGGCACAAAAAAAGAAGGTTGGGGTGTTTGGAGCTCCAGGACATCACTGCAGGAATTCCTCAGGGTTGTGTCCGAAGGCCAAACCATCTTCAGCTGCTCCATCAATGACCTCCCTTCCATTATAAGTTCAGAAGTGGGGATGTTTGTGGATGACTGCAGAATGTTCAGCACCATTTGCAACTCCTCAGATAATGATGATGTGGAGATGCCGGCGTTGGACTGGGGTGAGCCTAATAAGAAGTCTTACAACACCAGGTTAAAGTCCAACAGGTTTGTTTCAAACACTAGCTAAACCTGTTGGACTTTAATCTGGTGTTGTAAGACTTCTTACTGTCCTCAGATAATGAAGCAGTCCATGTCCAAATGTAGTAAGATCTGGACAATATCCAGGCTTGGGCAGATATGTGGCAAGTTATATTCGCACCGCACATGTGTCAGGCAATGATCATCTCCTACAAGAGAGGTTCTAACCATCTCCCCCATGACATTCAATGGCATTACCATCACTGAATCCCACCCCACTATCAACATTCTGAGGGTTACCATTAACCAGAAACTAGTGGTGTACCGCAAGGATCTGTTTTGGGGCCACTGCTGTTTGTCATTTTTATAAATGACCTGGAAGAGGGTGTAGAAGGATGGGTTAGTAAATTTGCAGATGACACGAAGGTCGGTGGAGTTGTGGATAGTGCTGAAGGATGTTATAGGATACAGAGGGACATAGATAAGCTGCAGAGCTGGGCTGAGAGGTGGTAGATGGAGTTTAATGTGGAAAAGTGTGAGGTGGTTCACTTTGGAAGGAGTAACAGGAATGCAGAGTACTGGGCTAATGGCAAGATTCTTGGTAGTGTAGATGAACAGAGAGATCTCGGCATCCTGGTACATAAATCCCTGAAAGTTGCCACCCAGGTTAATAGGGCTGTTAAGAAGGCATATGGTGTGCTAGCCTTTATCAGTAGGGGGATTGAGTTTCGGAGCCACGAGGTCATGCTGCAGCTGTACATAACTCTGGTGCAGCCGCACCTGGAGTACCGCGTGCAGTTCTGGTCACCACATTTCGGAAGGATGTGGAAGCTTTGGAAAGGGTTCAGAGGAGATTTACTAGGATGTTGCCTGGTATGGAGGGAAGGTCTTACGTGGAAAGGCTCAGGGACTTGAGGTTGTTTTCGTTAGAGAGGCGAAGGCTGAGAGGTGATTTAATAGAGACATATAAGCTAGTCAGAGGGTTAGATAGGGTGGACAGTGAGAGTCTTTTTCCTCGGATGGTGATGACCAACACGAGGGGACATAGCTTTAAATTGAGGGGTGATAGATATAGGACAGATGTCAGAGGCAGTTTCTTTACTCAGAGAGTAGTAGGGGTGTGGAACGCCCTGCCTGCAACAGTAGTAGACTCGCCAACTTTAAGGGCATTTAAGTGGTCACTGGATAGACATATGGATGAAAATGGAATAGTGTAGGTCAGATAGGCTTCAGATGGTTTCACAGGTCGGCGCAACATCGAGGGCCGAAGGGCCCGTACTGCGCTGTAGTGTTCTATGTTCTATGAACTGGGACCAGCCATACAAATACAGTGATGAAGAATTAAGCTTCATTGATTTCCCAGTGATGGGGCTGAGCCGAAAGGACGGCAGAATTGGCAAAAGCTGGAGAGGAAGAATGAAGCAATGACAAAGACGTGAGGCGACGAGGATTTAGCCACACCCAAATGGGCTGCCGGGACAAATGCCAGGCTACCCTCTGATAAATGAATGGAGGGACCTCCTAACACAGGAGCTCCAAGTGCTCAGAGATGTCTCAGAGCGGCACGTGGTGCAGCGGTTAGCACTGCTGCCTCACGGTGCCGAGGACCCGGGTTCCATTCCGGCCCCGGATCACTGTCCGTGTGGAGTTTGCACATTCCCCCCATGTCTGTGTGGGTCTCACACCTACAATCCATGGTAGGTGGATGGGCCACGCTAATTGCCCCTTAATTGGAAAAAAAAATTGGGTACTCTAAATTAAAAAAAAGAGCTGTGTTGAAATTAGAAAAGATGGCGAGGGTGAAGGTGGCCGTAGCAGAGGTGCTGGTCCCCTTCCATGCGGTGCTGGAAAAGGTGGAGCAGCGACTGGAGACACAGGAGTCGACGATCAGGGAGCTGGAGAAGGCTGCGGCTGACCAGAGTAACCAGATCGCCTCACTGGAGACAGAGATAGCAAGGTTGGTGGTGACAGAAAGGACGCTGAGGGGGAAGGGGCCTACCAGTGGGTACCAAGAGCAGGAACCCTATGGATTACATGGCCCAGATGCTGAGCAAGCTTGTTGGTAAGGGAAAGCTTCACCAAGCCCCCAGAAGTGTCAGAGCCCACAGGTCACTCCGACCAAAGCCGGGGAACAGCTACGTCCATCATTGCCAAACTGTACCGGTACCAAGACCGGAAAAGGATCCTAAACTTGGCAAGACACCCGTGGTCCTGGGAGGGACATTCTATCCGTGTGGACCAGGACATTAGGGCAAACCTGGCCAAGCGGCTGGCAAAATTCAACACAGCCAAGGCGGCCCTATACAAAAGCCAAGTGAGGTTTGGGATGCTGGGATGCTGGACTCCGCCAAACTCTGGGTGACTTTCCAGGGCAGGGACCACCACCACCACACCGGCAGCAGGGAATACCACTTCACCACACCGGCAGCAGGGAATACCACCACCACACCGGCAAAAGGGAATACCACTTCACCACACCGGCAGCAGGGAATACCACTTCACCACACCGGCAGCAGGGAATACCACCACCACACCGGCAGCAGGGACCACCACCACCACACCGGCAGCAGGGAATACCACTTCACCATACCGGCAGCAGGGAATACCACTTCACCACACCGGCAGCAGGGAATACCACTTCACCACACCGGCAGCAGGGAATACCACTTCACCACACCGGCAGCAGGGAATACCACTTCACCACACCGGCAGCAGGGAATACCACTTCACCACACTGGCAGCAGGGAATACCACCACCACACCGGCAGCAGGGAATACCACCACCACACCGGCAGCAGGGAATACCACTTCACCACACCGGCAGCAGGGAATACCACCACCACACCGGCAGCAGGGAATACCACCACCACACCGGCAGCAGGGAATACCACTTCACCACACCGGCAGCAGGGAATACCACTTCACCACACCGGCAGCAGGGAATACCACCACCACACCGGCAGCAGGGAATACCACTCCACACACCGGCAGCAGGGAATACCACTTCACCACACCGGCAGCAGGGAATACCACTTCACCACACCGGCAGCAGGGAATACCACTTCACCACACCGGCAGCAGGGAATACCACCACCATACCGGCAGCAGGGAATACCACTTCACCATACCAGCAGTAGGGAATACCACTTCACCACACCAGCAGCAGGGAATACCACTTCACCACACCGGCAGCAGGGAATACCACTTCACCACACCGGCAGCAGGGAATACCACTTCACCACACCGGGAGAATGGAATACCACTTCACCACACCGGCAGCAGGGAATACCACTTCACCACACCGGCAGCAGGGAATACCACTTCACCACACCGGCAGCGGGGAATACCACTTCACCGCACCGGCAGCAGGGAATACCACTTCACCGCACCGGCAGCAGGGAATACCACCACCACACCGGCAGCAGGGAATACCACTCCACACACCGGCAGCAGGGAATACCACTTCACCACACCGGCAGCAGGGAATACCACCACCATACCGGCAGCAGGGAATACCACTTCACCACACAGGCAGCAGGGAATACCACTTCACCACACCGGCAGCAGGGAATACCACTTCACCACACCGGCAGCAGGGAATACCACTTCACCACACCAGCAGCAGGGAATACCACTTCACCACACCGGCAGCAGGGAATACCACTTCACCACACCGGCAGCAGGGAATACCACTTCACCACACTGGCAGCAGGGAATACCACTTCACCACACTGGCAGCAGGGAATACCACTTCACCACACCGGCAGAAGCAGACATATTTATGCACAAGCACGAGCTGGGACGACAATGACAGAGGCAACAGCTAACCAACTCCATACTAGAGGTGGACTGGCAATATTCCTCGGCCCCAACCGTAGAGCTACTGGCGGAGAGGAAAAATTGCTACAAATGGACTTTGACCTGCTCTCCATGAGGAAAACAGTGAACCAACTCTGCCAGATGTAGGGGACCTTCTACGAACATGGAGACAAAGCCAGCCACCTTCTGGCCCACCAGCTGAGAAAGCAGCCAGCCACAAGGGAAAGATCTCAGGTTAAATACAGAAGCAGCAGGCAAAGATCAACGGGCCAACACGGTAGCATGGTGGTTAGCACAATTGCTTCACAGCTCCAGGGTCCCAGGTTCGATTCCCGGCTTGGGTCACTGTCTGTGTGGAGTCTGCACGTTCTCCCTGTGTCTGCGTGGGTTTCCTCCGGGTGTTCCGGTTTCCTCCTACTGTCCAAAGATGTGCAGGTTAGGTGGATTGTCCATGATAAATTGCCCTTAGTGTCCAAAATTGCCCTTAGTGTCGGGTGGGGTTACTGGATTATGGGGATAGGGTGGAGGTGTGGGTTTGGGTGAGAGCCGGTGCAGACTCGATGGGCCGAATGGCCTCCTTCTGCACTGTAAATTCTATGATTTCTATGATAAACCGTTGCAACCTACAGTGATATGCAGAAGCAAGTGTAAGTGTAAATATGTTTAGCCTCCAAGCAGTAGGTGTTAGGTAAGTATAGCACGTGACACGTGGGAGTCTGGAGGAGAGATCATCGTGGTTGGTCATGTTTGTATTAGTTCCAGTTTGATAGCATTAGTTTCCTACCTAGTTTACTATGCTATGATAAAACTGACTCGTCTTGAACTAGATGTTCTTAGTACACCGACTCAGTAATTGTTTCTGTACAAGAACATAACATGGTGCCAGGAGTAGTGATCAAAGATCAGAAATATGAACATTTGAAGGACATAGTCTTTAAATTTGGTGAAACAGTGCGACAAGGAAAACCTGGAACATCAAAGGAAATCTCTGAAAACGCAAAACCTGTGCAAGAAGAAGGTGGATATTTTAAAAACTCCGAAACAACTTTGTGTAACCGGCAATGTTGATGCCGATTGGTGCACATTTAAACAACAGTTTACACTGTATGTAGCAGCTCTAGGATTGCAGGTGCAGCCAGATGAAAGAAAGATAGCGTTGTTGCTAACGGTAGCCGGCCCACAGGTGATTGAGATTTATAACACCTTCGTATATGAACAAGAGGACAATAGTAAAAGCTTCGATGCCCTCATCTAAAAATTTGACGAGCATTGCACATTGAAAAAGAATAAAACTTTTTGAGCGATACATATTTTGAACACGCATGCAGAAGATGAGCGAGTCCTTTGATAGATTTCTTACTGACCTCAAGTTGAAAGCACAACGTGTAATTTCGCGGCTTTAAAATCTTCAATGATTCGGGATCAAATTGTCTTTGGAGTAAATGATGATAAGGTGCGTGAACTTCTCTTACAGGAGAATGAGCTTCAGTTAGAGGACACAATTAAGATTTGCCCCGCTCGTAAACGAGCTGGGCAACATATCAGCACATTGAAGAACAAAGTTTTGGCGCGAAAATTGGGAGCAATGCTGGCGCCATAGTTGTTGTGATGTACTCAGAAATTAAACATGGACTCCGCAGCGACGGCCATTTTAAATGCTCGGTAGAAGCAGCCATTACATGGAAAAGATGTGGAAACTGGCACCTACCGAGACAATGTCCAACTTATGGCAAAATGTGCACAAAGTGCAAAGGGAAAAAACATTTTCCAAAACAATGTTTCACAAGCAAGAAAGTTAATGTAGGGAAGTCAATCAATGCAATTTAAGAAATTAACTTGGAAGGCACATTTTTATTGATGTAGACACAGATGAAGACAGGGCAAACATAGCCAAAAGGAATAAAATCTCACCTCCAAGAACAAAAATGATAATGGAATAGTGACAAATGACAAATGGACAGTTTCTTTGTTGATAAATCGATCGCTTATCACTGTGAAGTTAGATTCAGGAGCAAGAGCAAACCTCATAAGCGTCAGTGATATCAAGGCTGTGCAATTAAAACCGAGAATATTGAACAAACCAGTCTTCTCGAAGGACTATAATGGTCAGAGAATGGACACATTGGGAATGTGTGAATTGGACGCACAAGTAAAAGATAAAGTGCACAAAATTAAAATTCTCGATACTAGCTGCAGATTGTGAGTCATTATTAGATGGTGAAGTGTGTGAACCACTGGAACTGGTGAGAAGAGTGTATAACACTGACTGTGTACTGAGCACACAGAGTGGATCAGTGGGGTCCATTGTGCTGGCTTTTCCAGAAATATTCCAGGGTTTTGGTGTTTTACCTTTCACTGACAGGATTCAATTAAACAATGATGCTCAATCAGTGATATATGTTCCAAGAAGAGTTCCAGCACCATTACGTGACCGTCTGAAAGCTGAATTAGACAGGATGACACATTTTGACGTTATAAAAAAGATTGAAGAGCCGACAGATTGGGTCAATTCGATGGTATGTGTAAAAAAAAGATACAATGATCTTCGAATATGTATGGATCCCAAAAAATTTAAATGCAAATATAAAATGGAATCACTATTCGATACCTAAAAGAGAGGAGATCACAAGTGAGGTATCTGGTGCAAAATATTTCAGCAAATCTGATGCTTCGCAAGGATTCTGGCAGCTCAAGCTAGATGAAGAAAGTACCAAGTATTGTATGTTCAATACTCCGTTTGGTAGATATTGCTTTCTTCATATTCCCTTTGGCATAATCTCAGCATCAGGAATATTCCACAGAGCGATGGAACATATTACTGAAGGCATTCAGGATGTTCGAGTATACGTCGATGACATCATCATTTGGGGTTCCACCCAAGAGGAACACAATGACAGGCTAATTAGGGTATTACAAAATTCAACAAAGCCAAATGTCAGTTTGGTGTAAATAAATAGCGTTCCTCGGAGAACGATTACCGGCTCAAGGAATAGAACCTGATGACATTAATAATAATCTTTGTTAGTGTCACAAATAGGCTTACATTGACACTGCAATGAAGTTACTATGAAAAGCCTCTCGTTGCCACACTCCGTTACACTGAGGGAGAATTTAGAATGTCCAATTCACCTGACTGCACGTCTTTCTAGACTTGTGGGAGGAAACCGGAGCACCCGGAGGAAACCCACGCAGACACAGGGAGAAATTGCAGACTCCGCACAGACAAGCCTGGAATTGAACCTGGGTTCCTGGCGCTGTGAAGCAACAGTGCTAACCATTGTGCTTCCCATGCCGCCCATAAGATACAAGTCATCCTGAATATGCCTTGACCTACAGATTAAAAGGGAGTACTAAGAGTACTGGACATGATCAACTTCATTGGAAAGTTCATACCAAATCTCTCAGCAAAGACAGCAGGTCTCAGAGATATCCTGCAGAAAGTGAACATCACTTGGACTGAACAGTATGAACAAGAATGGATAAGACTAAAGAAAGGTCTCAAGACCACATCAGTATTAACATTTCTCGATCCAACAAAAACTACCCCAAGATTTCAACAGATGCATTGAAGGATGGTCTGGGTGCAGTATTGCTGCAACAGGAAAATGGTAGTCATTGGAAACCAGTGCCATGCTTCAAGATCTATGACAGAATCTGAATGTCTTTATGTACAAATAGAAAAAGAGTGTTTAGGGCTAGTGAATGGTTTGGAAAATTGCCATAACTACCTATCTGGTCTACCTACTTTCATTGTCAAGACAGATCTAGCTCATCAGTAAATTGTGTAATCATGCACACAAAAGAACATTTGCACGGCATGGAATAGCTGAGTTAGTAATGAGTGGTAATTGACCATGCTTCACAGTAAAGAATGGCTGGAATTTTCACAGCAATATGATTTTAAGCATTAACGTCAAGTCCATTATAACCGCAATCAAATGGCAAAGCAGAAATGGGGTTCAGATAGTCAAGCAATTACTGAAGAAGGCCATGGACAGTACAGATGATCCATATTTAGCACTGCTCAGTTACCGAACATCTCCATTAAATTGTAGTTTATCGCCAGCAGAAATGTTGATGAATCTGAAACTATGAATAACTCTGCCATGTCAGACCGAGCAAAGGCTGAATGAGAAGATAAGGGGTCAGATGGAATCTCAGAAGAAGAAACAAAAGGAATATTATGCCAAGTCTACCAGGAGTCTGAAACCTTTGAAACTGAATGACATGGTGAGAGTGGAGGATCCTGATGACTGGTCAAAACGTGCTAAGGTATTGCAGAAAACAGGTCCAAGGTCCTGTACTGTGATAACTGAGCAAGGACAGGTTTGAAGGGGGAATAGACCAGCACTCCTAAAAGTGAAGCAACCTGTTGCTGAACAGCGAGGGGAGGATGGATATGAAAGTTTACATTCATCGAAACCGACACAACCAGTGAACGGGCTAAATGTCAAAGTACAGAATGATGTTCAGAACAATGATACAATCACAGCAGATGGACCTACAGAATAATAATCATCTTTTTATTATCACAAGTAGGCATACATTAACACTGCAATCAAGTTACTGTGAAAAGTCCCTAGTCTCCACATTCCGGCGCCTGTTCGCGTACACAGAGGGAGAATTCTGAATTCAGAATGGCAGCCATGGAGTAAGAGGTCGCTTATTTGGTAGCTCCCACTCATGGTGGACCTTTGGAACCCTTTCCCCCGACTTATGGTGGATTTGATCAGCAAAGTAGGAGACTGGTGAAGTAGAGGAGAAGGATTCCCCACCAGTGTGTGTATTCATGGACCAGAAGTGGTCTGCAAAAGAGAGATTGTTGGGCAAAGAAGGGAGTGGAGACTGCAGCACAGGAGAATATGGTGAAGGCTCAGGGACTGGGATTGCTGAACCAGTGATCAATGGAGCAGCTGGTGGAATTCCTTCAGGAGAGCTTTGCCAAGCAAAGACAAGAGTACCTGGACCAGATTTAAGATGGGGATTGACCGGGTGGAGCAAAGATTGGAAGCCCAGGGCCAGGCCATCCAGAAGGTGGACGAGGTGGTGGCTGAGTATGAGGACCAGCTAGCCGCGATGGCGGCGGAGATGGGGATGATGAGGGACCACCAGAAAAGGCTGCAGAAGAAGGTGGAGCATCTGGAGAACAGGTCGCGTAGGCAGAATTGGAGGATCGTTGGCCTCCCGGATGGCAGCGCAGGATCGGACACAGGGGTATATGTGGCACGTATGTTCAAGATGCTGCTGGGGGAAGGTGCATTTACTCGACCCTTGGAAGTGGACAGGGCGCACAGAGCGCTAGTGAGGAAGCCACGGATGAATGAGCAGCCGAGGGCGATGGTGATACGAATGAACTGGTTCCTGGATAAGGAACAGATCTTGGCCGTGGGCCAGGCAGACGAGGAGCTGTAAATAGGAGAATAATCAGCTGTGCATTTACCAAGACGTGGGCACAGAACTGGCCAAAAGAAGGGCGAGCTTCAACAAAGTTAAAACGGCCCTCTTCAAGAAGGGGGTGAAGTTCGGCATGTTGTACCCAGCTCGTTTGTGGGTCACTTATGAGGGTTAAGAACTTTATTTCAGATCGCCTGGGGAGGCAATGAACTTTGTTAAGGACAGGGCACTGGCAGGTAAGGAGGACATTGAACTTGTGGACGAGTAATTCTGTGCCTATGCTGCTAAATATATTTTCTTTTTGAGCTGTGTATGTAGTGTTTTGTACCTTTTTTTGGGCCGTTGCTCAGTTTTGTACGTGGGTGAACTTTGCTCATAATGGGGGATGGTGGGTGGAATTTCCTTCTTTGTGTTTGTTGAGGATTGTTATGTTTTGCATATGTATGTTCGAGCAGTGGGGGGGGAGGGAGATCAGTGGGGGGTAGGATGCTTGGCGCCATGGGCGGGGGCTACCAGGTTAGCTGGGCGGGCTAGCTCACGGAAGCACAGAGGGGGGCGAGTAGGTGACAAGTTTGATATGGGGGGTTGGTATTGTTGTTACGATTGGGGGGCGGGGGGGAGCAAACTGGAGGTCAATGACAGTGGGCGCCTGAGGGCGGACCTGAGGAGGCACGGGATGCGGGCTGGCCTAAGAAGGGTGATGGTTGATCGGGGGGGGGGGGGGGGGGGGGGGGGGGGGGGGTGACCAGGCTGATCACATGGAACGTGAGAGGGCTCAGTATGCCGGTCAAGAGCGTTTAGTTATGCTCTTGACTTAGCATAAGCTGCTTCCTGATGTGCACTCTGACAAAGGAAGGTTCAGACTTGGAAATAGCTTTAACACATTTATTAAACTGTTAACGATTCTCCTACTTGGATTTGACTCTCCTGTTAATCCTGCTATAGTTACTCAGACTGACGAACCAGTCTGCTACAATCCAGGTGGTGGGTGTGATGTGTTTCAAATCAACCCTGTGTACACACTGAGAGTCTCCACTGGAAAGTGGAAGATCATGTGTGTGGTGTCCTTTTATATGGATTGGTGTAATGCCCCTCTGTGGTAGTGTCACCTCTGTGTGCCCATTGGTTGTGTCCTATCTTACTGGCCTATTGGTTGAATGTCTGTGTGTCATGTCTCTGGTGCTCCCTCTAGTGTCTAGCTAGTTTTCGTGTATTAACATTAACCCCTTGTGTATTTACAGTGATGCACATCACCACAAAGAGGGCTCGTGTGATCTCGCATCTGAAGAGGCTGAAGGTGGACGTGGCAATGCTGCAGGAGACACACCTGAGGGTAGTGGATCAGACTAGGTTGAGGAAGGGGTGGGTTGGGCAGGTATTTCATTCAGGGCTAGACTCTATAATTAGAGGGTTTGCGATCTTGATCAATAAGCAGGTGTCATTTGAGGTAGGGAATAATGTGGCAGACTCAGGGAGTAGGTATGCTATGGTGAGTGGGAAGCTGGAGCGGATGCCGGTGGTATTAGTGACTATCTATGCACCAAACTGGGACAACGCGGAGTTTACGTGTCAGGTGTTAGGGAAGATCCCGGACCTGGACTTACATAGGCTGATCATGGCATGGGACTTTAATGCGGTCATTGATCTGAGGTTGGATCAGTAGAGTTCAAGGAACTAAAGGGGTTTATGGAACAGTTGGGGGGGGGGGGTTTGGGTAGATCCGTGGAGGTTCGCATGGTCAAGAGCGAAGGAGTTTTCTTTTTCTCCCATGTTCACAAAGTGTACCGTACTGTTTTCATTTTGAATAGGGCTTTGCTGGCGGGGATGGTAGATGCTGAGTACTCAGCGATTGTTGTGTCGGACCATGCCCCACACTGGGTGGATTTACGGGTGAGCAAGGAGGGGGGTCAGCCTGCAATAGAGATTGGATGCAGGACTGTTAGCGAATGAGGGAGTGTGCGGACGGGTGGGGGAGGCCATCCAGAATTATTTGGAGATCAATGACACAGGGGAGGTTTCGGCAGCGACAGTGTAGGAGGCGCTGAAGGCAGTGGTTAGGGGGGAGCTAATTTTGATACGGGCTCATAGGGAGAAGGTGAAGCAGGCAGAGATGGATAGGCTGGTTAGGGAGATACTCCGGGTGGATAGAAGGTATTCTGACGCCCCGGAGGCGGGACTGTTGAAGGAGCGGCAGATGCTGCAGATGGAGTTTGGTCTGATATCCATAGGGAAGGCGGTGGGGCAGTTGAGGAAGGCGAGGGGGTCGGTATATGAGTATGGTGCTGGCACACCAGCTAAGGATGAGGGAGACAGGAAGAGTAAAGGACAGAGGAGGGAATACGGTCTTGGACCCAGCGGGGGGGGTGAACGGGGTGTTCAGGGAGTTTTACAGTCGGCTGTATGAGTTGGAGACCCCAGCTGGGGTGGAGGGGATGAGGCAGTTTTTGGAAGGGTAGAAGTTTCCGAAGGTGAAGGAAGGGTTGGGAGCCCCGATCGGGATTGTAGAAGTAACAGAGGGATTGGAGGACATGCAGTAGGGGAAGGCCCCGGGACCAGATGGTTACCGAACTGGAATTTTATAAGAAGCTTTCTGGGATGGTGGGCCTGCTGCTGGAAAGAGCATTTAATGAGGCAAGGGAGTGAGGTGCCCTTCCCCCCCCAACAATGTCACAGGCTTCAATCTCATTGATCCTGAAGCGGGAGAAGGACCTAGAGCAATGCGAGACATTCAGATCAATCTCCTTACTGAATGTTGATGCCAAATCGCTGGCCAAAATTCTAGCCTCGAGGATACAGCACCGTGTTCCGGGGGTGATAGGGGAAGACCAGGTGGGGTTTGTCAAAGGCAGGCAGCTAACGGCCAAAGTTTGAAGGCTCCTGAATGTGACCATGATGCCCGCCGAGGGAGAGGGTGGGAGGGGGGTCACCATGGATGCGGAGAAGGCCTTTGACCGGATGGAATGGAATTATCTGTGGGAGGTCCTGGGACGGTTTGGGTTTGGGCAGGGCTTTGTTGATTGGGTTCGGTTGCTGTACCAGGCACCGGTGGCAAGTGTGCAGACAAACCGGGTGAACTCAAACTACTTTAGACTGCATCGGTGTACTTTAGACTCGCTGTACGCAGACAACCTACTCCTGTATATTTCTGACCCGTATAGGGGGGATGGGATAGGTTATGCTGATATTAGGGGAATTTGGCCGGTTCTCGGGGTACAAATTGAATATGGGTAAGAGCGAGGTTTTTGAGATCCATGCGAGGGGGCAGGAGAGGAGGCGAGGTGTCAGGAGAGGAGGCTGGGGGGCAGGAGAGGAGGCGAGGTGGCAGGAGAGGAGGCGAGGTGGCAGGAGGAGGCGAGGCAGCAGGAGAGGAGGCGAGGTGGCAGGAGAGGAGGCGAGGTGGCAGGAGAGGAGGTGAGGTGGCAGGAGAGGAGGGGAGGTGGCAGGAGAGGAGGCGAGGTGGCAGGAGAGGAGGTGAGGTGGCAGGAGAGGAGGTGAGGGGGCAGGAGAGGAGGCGAGGTGGCAGGAGAGGAGGCGAGGTGGCAGGAGAGGAGGCGAGGTGGCAGGAGAGGAGGTGAGGTGGCAGGAGAGGAGGTGAGGGGGCAGGAGAGGAGGCTGGGGGAGCAGCCGTTCAAAGTGGTGGGAGCGAGTTTTCGCTACTTGCGAATTCAGGTGGCACAGGGATGGGAGCAGCTACAAAAATCAAATCTGTCCCAGTTAGTTGAGCAAATGAAGCAGGATTTCCGGAGGTGGGACATGCTCCCGTTGTCACTGGCGGGGGTGGGTACAGACTAAAAATGACAGTCCTCCCCAGATTTTTGTTTGTTTTCCAATGCCTCTATAATTTGATACCAAAGGCCTTTTTTAAGCGGGTAAATAGGGTCATATTTCTGTTTGTGTGGGCGGGTAAAACCCTGCGAGAAAAGACAGTGGTGCCGGGGGTGTGTGTGTGTGTGTGTGTGTGTGATGGGGGGGGGGGGGGGGGGGGGGGGGCCTGGCACTGCCGAACTTTAGGAATTACTACTGGACGGCAAATATAGCCATGATTAGGAAGTGGGTAGTGGAGAAGGGGTCGGTGTGGAAGCGGGTGGAGACGGCCTCATGTAAGGGTACAAGTTTGGGGGCATTGGTAACGGCTCCTCTGCCGTTCTCGCCGGCCCGGTACTCTGCAAGACCGGTGGTAGTGGCGGTTCTGAGAGTCTGGGGCAGTGGCGGAAGCTTTTGGGAGTGGACGGTGCGTCGGTGTGGGCTCCAGTTTGTGGTAATCACCAGTTTGTACCGGGGAGGATGGATGAGGGGTTTCGGAGGTGGGAACGAACAGGGAGTGAGAGGCTGGGGGATCTGTCTATTGATGGCAGCTTTCCCTGTTTGGAGTATCTGGAAGAGGAGTTTGAATTGCCGGGAGGGAATGGGTTTCGGTATCTGTAGCTGAGGGATTTTGTGCAAAGGCAGGTTTCGACCTTTCCGCTTCTACCATCGCAGGGGATACAGGATAAGGTAGTCTCTAGGATGGGAGTGGGCGTAGGGAATGTATCGGAAATCTATAAAGAACTTAGTAATGGGAGGAAACCCAGATGGATGAGTTAAAGCGTAAATGGGAAGATGAGCTGGGAGGGGAGTTAGAGGCGGGTCTGTGGGAGGATGTCCTGAGCAGAATCAACACGTCCTCATCATGTGCCAGGCTCAGCCCCTGATACAATTCAAGGTGGTTCACTGGGCACACATGATGGTGGCCCGGATGAGCAGGTTTTTTGGGGTGCAGGATGAGGTGTGCAGGAGGGCCCACAAATCATGTCCACAAGGTTTGGGCACGTCTGAAGCTTGGGGGATTCAGGCAGAGATTTGCGGATGTCATGTCCACGGTACGAAAAACGAGGGTGGCACCGAATCCAGAGGTGGCGATTTCTGGAGTGTCGAAAGACCCGGGAGTCCAGGGGGCAAGAGAGGCTGACATCTTGGTCTTTGCCTCCTTGGGAGCCCAGAGGCAGATCTGATTGGCATGGGGAGACTCAAAGCCCCCGAAATCGGGGATATGGGTTAGTGACATGGCCGGGTTTCTCAGGCTTGAGAAAATGAAGTTCGCTCTGAGAGGATCAACGTTAGGGTTCGTCAGGAGGTGGCAGCTGTTTATCAACTTCTTCGGGGAAAATTAAACTGTTAGCAGATACAATAAGGGGGAGGTTAGGGGGTAAAGGGGGGGGGGGGGGAGGGGGGAGTTAGGCTAGTTTTGGTCTAGATTGGACAGGAACAGTGGGAGATGGAGGGATGCGTTATGCACTGAATTATGTTTACATTTGTATTTGTATCTTTTATTGTCATAAAACCATAAATACCTTAATAGAAAATGTTTGTAAAAAAAAAAATGATGCCCTTGGAGGGACGGAGGTGGCAGTCGCTATGGACATGGAGGAGGCCTTTGATTGGGTAGAATGGGAATATTTGTCGGAGGTACTGGGACAGTTCGGTTCAGGTAAGGGTTTGTGGATTGGGTCCGGTTGTTGTATCGGGCGGCGGTAGCAAGTGTAAGGACGAATCGGTTGAGTTTGGGGTATTTCGGGCTGCATTGTGGGACAAGGCAGGTTTGCTCACTCTCCCCATTGTTTGCATTGGTGATAGAGCCACTGGTAATGGCACTGAGAGCTTCAAGAAGCTGGCAGGGCATAGTGCAGGGGAGGGGGCTGGATCACAGGGTCTCGCTATATGTGGACGATCTGTTGCTTTACAGACCGGATCCATTGAAAGTATTGGAGGGTTTATGGACATTTTGGTGGAATTCGCGTGGTTTTCCGGGTAAAAATTAAACTTCGGGAAGAGTGAGGTCTTTTCGATCCAGGCGAGGGGCAGGAGAGGAGATTGGGGTGAGCTGCCGTTTAAGGTAGTGAAAATGAAAATCGCTTATTGTCACGAGTAAGCTTCAATGAAGTTACTGTGAAAAGCCCCTAGTCGCCACATTCCGGCGCCTGTCCGGGGAGGCTGGTACGGGAATCGAACCGTGCTGCTGGCCTGCTTGGTCTGCTTTAAAAGCCAGCAATTTAGCTCAGTGAGCTAAACCAGCCCTAATGGGGGTGAGTTTCCGGTATCAGGGCATCCAGGTGGAGTGGGGGTGGGAGCAGCTACATAAATTGAATTTGGCACAGTTGGTGGAGCAGATGAAGGATGATTTTAAGAGGTGTGACGTGCTCCCATTGTCATTGGCGAGGGTAGGGTTTCGGAGATCTATAAGGTGTTAATGGACTGGGAGGGAGCCCCGATAGGAGACGTTAAGTGGAAGTTGGAGGGAGAGCTGGGGAGTGAGGTGGAGGCAGGGTATGGGAGCAGGGTCTGAGGAGGGTGAATGCATCTTCTTTGTGTGTTGGGCTTAGCCTTATTCAATTTAAGGTACTCCATATGGCGGTGGGCAGAATGAGCAGGTTTTTTGAGGGGGTGGGGGATAGGGGTGGGCGGTGTATGGGGGGACCTGCGAACCATATCCACATGTTCTGGGCCTGTCCGAAGCTGGAGGGATTCTGGCGAGGAGTCGCTGGTGTGATGTCTGAGGTGTTGAGGGCGAAGGTTGTCCCAAGTCCAGAAGTGGCGATTTGTGGAGTGTCGGAAGACCCGGAGTCCAGGGGGGGGGAGAGGCCGATCTTTTCACCTTTGCCTCTCTGGTAACCCGGAGACAGATCTCGCTGGCAGGGAGGGAATCGGGGTTGCCAAAACCAGGGGTGTGGGTCAGCGACCTCGCAAAATTCCTTCGGTTAGAAAAAATTAAGTTCACCTTGAAAGGGTCTGTGGAGGGTTTGCCCGGAGATGGAAACCGTTTATCGACTTCTTCAAGGATAGTTAAGAAGTCAGCAGTAGGGGGGGGGGGGGGGGTTAGAAAATGGTGGCAGGGAGAATGGAGGGGAACGGCAGGGAGGGTTTGTTAGGCAATTTCCTGTTCTCTTTTTGGTTTTGGTTGTGCTTGTTGTATGTATACAGTATAAATGCCTCACTATAAACATTTATTTAAAAAAAAGAACTGGGGGAAGTCATGGAGAGCATCAACTCCATGCAGGCAGGGTAGACGTTGGGACCAGATGGATTCCCGGCGGACTTCCAGAAAACATTTGCAACAGCACTGGCCCCACATTTGCGAGAGATGTTCGCATACTCACTAGTAAGGGGCTCCCAGCCACCAACAGTAGCACAAGCATCAATATAGTTCATACTTGTGGTGAACGTATTATAGTAACCATTCACCACTGTACTACATTGGACCACGGTGTTGCCCATGTGGGCTCCACCTATGGACCATTGTACTGTACTACACTGATTGTATCATGTTGGTGCCATTGTGGGCTCCGCCCCTGGCTCCGCCCCCTTGAGGGGAGGTAAAAAGAGCAGCTTACCCTGTAGGCGGCTCTCATTGTAGAGCAGTCGCAGGCAGGCACTGTTCTAGTCGATTAAAGCCACTGTTCACTTCAACTCTCTGTCTCATGTGAATTGATTGCTGCATCAATAAACAACAAGGACAAAGACTCGACTGAGTGCGGGTCCTCCAGACCCATTCTCGCTGCTCAATGTAGACTCAAAGATCCTGGCGAAGGCCTTGGTGAGGTGGCTAGAGAGTGGCATTCCAGAGGTAAGTTGCGGAAGATCAGAGGGGCTTTTCAAGGGTAGGCAGCTAACATCGAACTTCAGGGGCCTGCTGAATATGACCCCATCTGAGGAGAGAACATTTGAAGTGATCATCTCCCTGGATGCAGAAAAGACCTTCGACAGAATCGAGTGGAGGCTTCGACCAGGATTCCTGCCTGGGTGAAACTCCTGTACAACGTTCCCATAGAGAGCGTACGGACAAACACCACCAGCTCTAAATACTTCCAGCTGCACAGAGGCACGAGGCCCAGGTTCCTCTTCCTGTTCAGATCCCTCCCGATCTACAGCCCCAAAGCCTTTTTCAACATGGTCAACAAACTAATCATGGCATTTGTGTGGCGGGGGGTGGAGGGGGAAGAGATCACGAAGATCCAAAGGAAGGTCCGACAAAGGAATAGAAGGATGGGTGGCCTGGGCCCTCCCAAACCTACAATCAAGAGTGAGGGGATGGATGAAGGAACCGGGAGCAGCGTGGGCGAAGATTGAGGACAGTTCCTGCTCAAGGATATCCCTCTGAGCCCTTGTCACAGCCGCTCTCCTACCCCTCCCGGCCAAATACCCAAGAAGCCCAATAGTGGTAGCCACGCTCCAAATTTGGCATCAAATGAGGCAACACTTTGGCCTAACCAGAGGGCAGCACGGTAGCACAGTGGTTGGCACAGTTGCTTCACACCTCCAGGGTCCCAGGTCCAATTCCCAGCTGGGTCACTGTCTGTGCGGAGTCTGTACGTTCTCCTCGTGTCTGCATGGGTTTCTTCCGGGTGCTCCGGTTTCCTCCCACAGTCCAAAGATGTGCAGGTTAGGTGGATTGGCCGTGCTAAATGTTACCTCAGTGTCCAAAAAGGTGAGGTGTGGTTACTGGGTTACGGGGATAGGGTGGAGGCGTGGGACTTAAATAGGGTGCTCTTTCCAAGGCCCAGTGCAGACTCGATGGGCCGAATGGCCTCTTTCTGCACTGCAAATTCTATGATTCTATATGTCTCCCATCTGCAATAACCATAGCTTCATTCCTGCATTAATGGATGCCACCTTCTAAATGTGGAGACAGGACGAGGGGACACTGATGGTTTGGGATATATACACGGATGATCAAGTAGCGACCCTGGGGGAACTCACGGAGATGCTCCAGTTAGTTACCAAGGCAAAATGAGCTCCGATCATTCAGGTCAAAAACCTCCTCTGTAAGCAAACTATGTTATTCTCTAAGTCTGAATAAAGATTGTAGACTTCCAGTTAACACAAATACTTTATTCAGTGGGTTTGTTCTGTTTCCAGAGCTTAACTAGATATAATACAGCCAAGAGTTATGACCAGTGAAGCTAAGGTAAGCTGCCTATACTGAGCTGTCTCTCTCCGCTGCTGCTCACTAGCCCTGTGCTTCTGGAAGAGGCAGATCCTCCCTTGGGCTGGACCCTTTATACCCGTCTCTGATGCTGCCCTCTGGTGATGCTGTGGCTGTTACATCTGTCTGTAGTCCCTGGTGTATGTGCAGATGTGTGTACAGATCACTACAGAAATGACAATGTAGCCCCCGATATCAGGACAAGCTAGTAGCAGAACTGCTGGACACGAGCGACTCAGGGAAGGGAAACAGGACGGACTGGTAGGGGAGACTGTTGGAGGAGGTGTGCTCCCCTCAGGATGAGACAAGGACAGAAAGGAATAGGAATAGAGGTGAGGGAGGGGGGGGGGGGGGGGGGATTCTGAATCAAAGCACTTTACAGGGTGAATTCCACATGCATGGGACTGAGCCAAACGCAGCTAAAGGCGGTGCACAGAGCGCACCTAACCAGAACCCGAATGAGTGGGTCCTTCCTGGAGGTGGAGGGCCAGTGAACGGTGCCAGGGAGGCCCGGCCAAACATGCACACCCATATATTCGGGGCCTGCCCCAGGCTTGTCGGGTTCTGGACAGCCTTCTTTGAGGCAATGTCATGGTTGTGGGAGTGAGAGTGGAGCCATGCCTGAAAGTGGCAGTGTTCAGGGTATCAGATCAGCCAGAGCTCCTTACAGAGAGAGGGGCAGACCCCCTAGCCTTTGTAGTGATCTCCATGTGTGCATGTGCAGAAGGGGTTAATGTGTAATCAGTAGCACCAGATGATCACTAGAGGGCCGGACCAACAGGGGTATAAAGGCAACCACATTGGGTCTCTCTCGCTTTTGTGGGTGTACTGTGACCAGGGAAATAGCAGATTAGTTCAGATGACTAGCGGAGTTATGTATAGTTACTGTAGTTAGATCTTGTCAACCTTACCATTAGTATCAAAGTTAAAATAAAGAACTCATGCAATTATTGTTATAGTTACTCAATAAACCTTTTGTTACGACTGGACGAGTTTGAGTCTTCTTCATCGAGATTCAGAAGACCTCATCACTAACCGCGGTTTGAGTAACACATATTACACTCCGTAGTATATCAAGACACAGAGAGAAGTGTAATAAAAGATAATACAGCAGCGTAATTCATCAAATTTACAGTGTAGAAGGAGGCCATTCGGCCCATCAAGTTTGCACCGGCCCTTGGAAAGAGCAGCCTACTCAAGCCCACACCTCCACTCTATCCCAGTAACCCCACTCAACCTTTTTGGTGGCTAAGGACAATTTATCATGGCCAATCCACCTAACCTGCACATCTTTGGACTGTGGGAGGAAACCGGAGCACCCGGAGGAAACCACGCACACACGGGGAGAACGTGCAGACTCCATGTGGCGAATGTATTGCTACTACAATTCACCACTGTATTGTACTGGATTATGTTGATGCCCTTGTGGCCTCCGCCTGTGGCTCCGCCCCCTCGGGGGTGGTATATAAATCTGCAGCTTGTAGGCGGCACTCAGTACAGAGCAGTCGCAGGCAGGCACAGATCTAGCTTATTAAAACCACTGTTCACTTCTACAAAGCATCTCGTGTAAATTGATGGTCGCATCAATTTAATTAGCTACGATATCGCAATGGAAGCCACCCTCAAACCTGATCGACTGGAACTCGACCCACAGGCAGCTGAAGCCAAAGGAATCTTCTCACATTGGCTCCGCTGCTTTGAGGCCTACCTCGTTGCCTCCTCCTCACTCGCCATCACCGAGGCACACAAGCTGAGTCTCCTCCACATCTGGGTGAGCCACAGAATCTCAGTACTAATCGAAGACGTGACCACGTACGCAGACGCGTTCGCAATCCTGAAAAGACATTATGTGAGGCCGGTGAACGAAGTGTTAGCGCGGCATCTCCTCACCACACGTCGTCAACGCCCCGGGGAATCACTGCAGGAATATCTGCGCGACCTGAGGGTACTCGCTCGGAACTGTAACTACAAGGACGTCACGGCCTCGCAGCACATGGAACTCGTCATCCGGGACTCCTATGTGGCTGGAGTCCGGTCCAACTATGTCAGACAGCGCCTGCTCGAAAAGGGCGCCCTCGACCTAGAAGAGACGGTAAAACTATCCACCTCGTTAGAGGTAGCCTTCCAGAGCGTAAATGCTTTCCCCTCTGACCACGCAATTTCCTCGTGGGCGCCGGAGGCGCGACCATCCCCCGACCCGAAGGTGTCCCATGTGCCGCGTGGCTGCCCGCCCAACCCGGAGGGCCGCCCTGCTATTTCTGCGGTCAGAACCAGCACCCCAGGTAACGTTGCCCAGCTCAGAATGCGACCTGCAGCGACTGCGGCAAGAAAGGACATTTTGCCAAAGTCTGCTTGGCCCGACTCAAAGTTCCAAAATCGCAGGCCGGACTCACAGGCCCGCAGACCCCACAGCGTGACTGCATGCCTGCCGGTACCGCCCCCTTCTGACGCGTCATCCGCCTCGTGCTATCTGTGGGGGCCGCCATCTTTAACTCTGCCCGACACGTGCGACTCATGGGGGCCGCCAACTTGGCCGCCATCTTCAACCCAGCCCGCCATGTGCGACTCATGGGGGCCGCCATCTTCAATGCCGCCCAACGCGTGCGACCGATAGGGGCCACCATCTTGGCTGCCATCTTGGGACCACCCCGCTACCACCGTCCACACCGGCTACCCGCAGCTTGGCGCTGTCACTCTCGACCAGTCATGACCTAAGCACCTCAAGAACTCCATGATGACCGTCCGGGTTCATGGGTGCGAAATGCACTGTCTGTTTGACTCTGGGAGCACGGAGAGCTTCATCCATCTGGACACGGTGAGGTTCTGCTCTCTCCAGATTTCCCCACATCCCAAACAATCTCGCTTGCTTCTGGATCACATTCAATGCAGATCCGGGGGAACAGTGTCGCGAACCTCGCGATACAGGGCACCGAGTATGCCAACTTTAAACTCTATGTCCTCCCCCATCTCTGCGCTCCTCTCTTGTTAGGACTGGATTTCCAGTGAAACCTCTGAAGCCTGACCCTCACGTTCGGTGGACCCCTACCCCCTCTCACCGTATGTAGCCACGCGACCCTTAAGGTCGCCCCCTCCCTCGCTCTTCGCGAACCTCACCTCCGACTGTCAACCCGTCGCCACCAGGAGCAGGCGGTATAGTGCCCACAATAGGACTTTTATCAAGTCCGAGGTCCAGCGGCTCTTGAGGGAAGGGACCATCAAGGCCAGTAATAGCCCCTGGAGAGCCCGAGTGGTGGTCATCAGGACTGGGTAAAAGAACCGGAGGTTGTAGACTATAGCCAGACCATGAATCGGTACACGCACCTCGATGTGTACCCCCTTCTCCGCATAGCAAACATGGTTAATCAGATTGCACACTACCGGGTTTTCTCCACGGTAGATCTGAAATCCGCATGCCATCAGCTCTCGATCCGCTCGGCAGACCGCCACTACACTGCCTTTGAGGCAGACGGCCACCTCTTCACTTCCTCAGGGTCCCCTTCGGCGTCATCAATGGGGTCTCGGTTTTCCAAAGAACGATGGACCGAATGGTGGACCAGTACGGGATGTGGGCCACGTTCCCGTACTTGGATAACGTCACCATCTGCAGCCATGATCAGCAGGACCACAACGCTAACCTTCAGAAGTTCCTCCAAACCGCCCAAGCCCTTAATCTCACCTACAACAAGGAGAAATGCGTTTTCCGCACAACCTGACTAACCAAGCATTGTGGAAAACGGAGTCAGAGGGCCCGACACCGACCGCATGCGCTCCCTCCTGCAACTCCCCCTTCCCCACTGCTCCAAGGCCCTGAAAAGATGCCTGGGGTTCTTTTCATATTATGCCCAGTGGGTCCCTAACTATGCAGACAAAGCCCGCCCACTAATCAAAGCCACCATCTTCCCCCTGACGACTGAGGCCTGCCTGGCCTTCAGCCACATCAAGGCAGACATTGCCAATGCACGCTGTGGACGAGTCCATCCCCTTCCAGGTGGAGAGCGACACGTCAGATGTCGCCCTGGCCGCTACCCTTAAGCAGGCAGGCCCGTGGCCTTCTTTTCCTTCAACGCCTCCAAGGTTCAAGACTCCTCTGTCAAAAAGGAAGCTCGAACCTCCAGATGCCCTGTCCTGCGGCACATGTGCCAGCGCGCAAGATGACCGACTCCGGGCCATCCACAATGACCTCTGCCACCCAGGGGTCACCCGGCTTCTGCACTTCATCAAGGCCCGCAACCTGCCCTACTCCACCGAGGAGGTCAGGGCCATGACCAAGGACTGCCAAATCTGCGCGGAGTGTAAGCCGCACTTCTATCGACCGGACAAGGCCCACCTGGTGAAGGCATCCCGCCCCTTTGAGCGCCTCAGCATCAATTTCAAAGGGCCCCTCCCCTCCACTGACTGCAATGTGTATTTTCTCAACGTCGTTGACGAGTATTCCCGTTTCCCCTTTGCCGTCCCATGCCCCGACATGACCGCGGCCACTGTCATTAAGGCCCTGCACAGCATCTTCACCCTGTTTGGTTTCCCCACTTACATCCACAGTGACCGGGGCTCCTCGTTTATGAGCGACGAACTGCGTCAGTACCTGCTCGGTAAAGGCCGTCCTTCTGGTGCTACGGTCTAGAAGTCTCCCGGTTTCCCGCTGGCAGGAGGTCCTCCCCAACGTGCTCCACTCCATTCGGTCGCTCCTCTGCACAGCCATGAACAAGACCCCTCATGACCGTCTATTCGTCTTCCCCAGGAAATCCTCCAGAGTCTCGCTTCCGTCCTGGCTGACAACACCGGGGTCTGTCCTCCTCCGGAAGCACGTGAGGAGCCATAAGTCCGACCCCCTGGTTGAGAGGGTCCAGCTCCTACAAGACGGCCGACAAGATACAATCTCCCTCCGGGATCTGGCACCCGCCGGTTACCCAGCGACCTTCACCCCCCACACCGAACATCGCCCCTGTCCCTACACCCCCCCTCCCCCATCGCCGACCCACCGTGATGAAGCTCCAGACGACACGCTCCAAGAGTCAACGAACCCAACACCTGTGCCCGCAGCGACGAGTTCAACACCCGTGCCCGCAGCAAAGCCGGAGCTGAGACGATCACAGAGAACGATCAAGGCGCCGGACAGGCTTGATCTGTGAGCCCACTTCACCCCTGCTGGACTTCAATTTTTTTAAATTTTTTTGGACGTCAATTTTTTAACAGGTGGTGAATGTGGTGAACGTATTGCTGCTAAAATTCACCATTGTATTGCACTGTATTACGTTGATGTCCTTGTGGGCTCCGCCCCCTCGGGGGTGGTATATAAAACTGCAGCTTGTCGGCGGCACTCAGTACAGAGCAGTCGCAGGCAGGCACAGATCTAGCTGATTAAAACCATTGTTCACTTCTACTAAGCATCTCGTGTGAATTGATGGTCGCATCACTCCTGACAGACGGTGACCCAAGCCAGGAATCGAACCTTGGGACTCTGGAGCTGTGAAGCAACTGTGCTAACCACCGTGCTACCATGCTACCCATATGAAAGAGCCTTTTGACAAAAGAGCCTTTGCCTCCCTGATCACCCGCCGGAGAATCCTGCTCGGTTGGCGATCAGCAGCGCCATTCAAGGCTGCAGATTGGCCGGCAGACCTGGCAGAATTTCTCCAAATGGAGAAAATAAAATGTTTCCATCTGGGGGTCGGAAGAGGGCTTCCACCGCAGGGGACTGGGCAAGGTGGAGCCCAAACCAAACTATAAATAGACACTTGTAAGTACGTGCTGTGGCCATACTGGGGACTGTAACATATGTATGCTGGCTAAAGGGGTGTCACAGCCATAGTGGGAGGGAAGACACTGGATTGGAAAGAGATGTGTTGGCTTCAGTTTCTCTTTTCCATTTTCATTTTTGCTGCGGTTTTGTAATTTGGAATTTATGAATTGTTGAATATAAAATATGAAAATCCAATGAAAGCATTTCTATTTCGTTATTTAATTTTTAATTTAGTTTTTCCAATTAAGGGGCAATTTAACATGTCCAATTTACCGACCTGCACATCTTTGGGTTGTGGGGGTGAAACCCACGCAAAAACACTGGGAGAAATGTGCAAACTCCACACGGACAGTGATCCGGGGCCGGATCGTACCTGGGATTTGGCGCCATGAGGCAGCAGTGCCAACCACTGTGCCGCCGTGCTGTCCTGAAAACATTTAAAAAAAATAAATACTGTGGTTACCAGAGCAGGTCAGAGGCTGGGAATCCTGTGGAGAGTAACTCACCTCCTGACTCCCCCCAAAGCCCGCCCACCATCTACAAAGACACAAATCAGGAGTGTGATGGGAAACTCTCCCACTTGCCTGGACGAGTGCAGCTCCCAACAACATTCGAGAAGCTCGACAACATCCAGGACAAAGCAGTCCGGCTTGACTGACACGCTAACCACAAATATTCACTCCCTCCTCACTGACGCACAGCGGCAGTCATGTGTAATGTCTATAAGATGCACCGCAGCCACTCGCCAAGGCTTCTTTAACAATACCTTCCAAACCCTCCACCACTACCGTCAAGAAGGACAAGGGGGGGGGGGTGGGTGGTCAGCAGATACATGGGGAACACCCACCAGCTGCAAAGATCCCCTTCCAAGCCCCACACACACCATCCCCACTGGCAAATATACTGACCCTTCACTGTCACTGGGTCAGAATCCTGGAGTTCTCTCCCTAACAGCGCCATGGATGTACCTACACAACGCAGGGACTGCAGCGAGTCCAAGATGGCGGCTCACCCACCATCTTCTCAAGGGGGGCAATTAGGGGTGGGGGGATAAACGTACCAACACATTCTAACCGGTCCCTGGAGATGCGCTCTCTCCCCGAGGAATGAGTTACCTGTGATCACGTCAAGATGTATTTTCGCGCGAGCTTCAGAAGACTTGAATCTGAATTCACACACGAAATAGCCGACGTCCCCAGGCTGAACGTTGGAGACAGTGAGCGAGAAGTTTCCAGACTGCCGCCTGCTGGATATGCGGCTCCTCTTCACCAGGTCAATGTTCCCCCTGCTGGGAATATTGCTGTAGTCATAGCGTAAGATCAATTTAGCAGACTGGTCGCTCTCGCTCGGATGCCATTTCCACCCGCCAGACATTTTGGTTATCGGGGTCTGACTCGGATTGTTCACCTGGCAGAGGAAGGTCACCGTGTCACCCACAGTGGCGTAGATTTTGTCCCTTTCAGTCACCGGCCGGGAATACGATACTGCCAAGGTGAAACACAGAGAGAGAGACAGGGTGAGAGAGACGGAGAGAGAGAGAGAGAGCGACAGAGTGAGAGAAAGAGAGATGGAGTGAGAGAGACAGCATGAGAGACAGGGTAAGAGTCAGATTGAGAGAGACAAAGAAAGAGAGAGAGATAGAGAATGACACACAGAGACACCAAGAGACGGAGACAGACAAATAGAGAGCGACAGAGAGAGAAAGAGAGGGAGGCAGACAGATAGGGAGAGCGACGGAGACAGAGAGAGCAGGAGAGAGAGAGAGAGAGGTGGAGAGCGAGACGGAATGGGGGAAAGATGGAGAGTGACGGAAAGAGTAAAACGGAGGGAGAGAGAGAGAGTGTGAGAGAGGGAGAACAACAGAGACAAAGAGTCAATTACAGTTTCAAACACAAGTCAATCTGCCACTCCCAGGACAGGGACAGCACAGGGTTAGATACAGAGTAAAGCTCCCTCTACACTGTCCCCATCAAACACTCCCAGGACAGGTACAGCACGGGGTTAGATACAGAGTGAAGCTCCCTCTACACTGTCCCCATCAAACACTCCCAGGACAGGTACAGCACGGGGTTAGATACAGAGTAAAGCTCCCTCTACACTGTCCCCATCAAACACTCCCAGGACAAGTACAGCACTGGGTTAGATACAGAGTAAAGCTCCCTCTACACTGTCCCCATCAAACACTCCCAGGACAGGTACAGCACGGGGTTAGATACAGAGTAAAGCTCCCTCTACACTGTCCCCATCAAACACTCCCAGGACAGGTACAGCACGGGGTTAGATACAGAGTAAAGCTCCCTCTAAACTGTCGCCATCAAACACTCCCAGGACAGGTACAGCACGGGGTTAGATACAGAGTAAAGCTCCCTCTACACTGTCCCCATTAAACACTCCCAGGACAGGTGCAGCACGGGGTTAGATACAGAGTAAAGCTCCCTCTACACTGTCCCCATCAAACACTCCCAGGACAGGGACAGCACGGGGTTAGATACAGAGTAAAGCTCCCTCTACACTGTCCCCATCAACCACTCCCAGGACAGGGACAGCACGGGGTTAGGTACAGAGTAAAGCTCCCTCTACACTGTCCCCATCAGGACAGGTGCAGCACGAGGTTAAATACAGAGTAAAATCTTACCATGTTGCAGTGATGTTAGGAACAGCACCAGCTCATATATTCTCCCTTGAGCACACATTTCAGTGATGGGTATTTTTCCTGTGCTTTTGTTAGTGCAGCTCGCTGATCTTTACCCCTTCTGTGAAGTTAGAAATTGATCATTTTGGTTATTGAATGTTTGGTGTAGTTAAGTCACTGATGTTGTTCACAACTGTGGACACATGACCACCTTCGAAATGAGAGTACAGCTTGGATTCAGAAACTAGCAGCAGTTTTATATGACTTGCGCAGACCTCTTGTGGCGTTACTGAAATGAAAATCCGCATGGACCCGTGCTGCCAATGGCATCACTCACGAACACTGACACTTGCTAAAGACCTCCATATATATATATATATAATTGATATGCCATCAATTAAGACGGAGAACGCAGAGTGAATTAACTATGGCTTTAATTGACTTACAACCGAACTGGCAGTGTGGCTCAGAATGAGGCAGTGTGAAAGGTCGGCAGCCAGGCCCTAGCGGGAGGAGCATGGGCCGAGCCAAAACCGTACAACATGTAATATAGTGTCAATACCATGCAATACGTAATACTGTGGCAGCACAATACAACACAGTGGTTTCACCACATTCACCCCCTGTTTAAAAAAAGTCCGTCGGGGATGAAGTGAAGTGAAGCGTACAAATTGCGTCAGAGATTGAGCCTGATTGTCCGCCGTGACCGCCTGAGGTGTGGGCATAGTAGTCGGCGGAAGCGTTGAGGCTGGCGTGTCCGGGAGAATGACAGCTTCTGTGTTCCCAGATGGGGGGGGGCAGCAACGGGGGAAGGGGGTATAGGGTTGGGTTGAGTAGTAGTAGTAGAGGGGAGGAATAGGGTCGGGAGCACCGGTAACAGTTGCTGGGGAACCTGCGGATGCCAAATCTCTAAGGGAGACTGTGTCCTCCTGCCCGTCATGGTGAGCCACGTAGGCGTACTGGGGATTCGCATGGAGAAGAAGAACCCTCGCGACCAGAGGATCTGACTTATGAGTCCTCACATGCCGTCGGAGGAGGACGGGCCGTGGAACCGTCAGCCAGGTTGGGAGCGAGACCCCCGAGGTGGACCTTCTGGGGAAGGCAAACATCCTCTCGTGGGGGTCACATTAGTAGCGGTGCAGAGAAGCGACCGGATGGATTGGAGTGCCTCGGGAAGGACCTCCTGCCAGCGGGAGACTGGGAGACCTCTAGACCGTAGGGCCAGAAGGACGGCCTTCCAGACCGTCGCATTGTCCCTCTCCACCTGTCCCTTTCCCCGGGGATTGTAGCTGGTCATCCTGCTGGAGGCGATGCCCTTGCTAAGCAGGAATTGACGCAGCTTATCACTCATGAAGGAGGAACCCCGATCACTCTGGATGTAAGTGGGGAAACCGAACAAGGTGAAGACACTGCTCAGGGCCTTGATGACGGTGGCAGAGGTCATGTCAGGGCATGGGATGGCAAAAGGGAAGCGTGAGTACTCGTCAAGGATGTTGAGGAAGTACACGTTACGGTTAGTGGAGGGGAGGGGCCCTTTGAAATCCATGCTGAGGAGCTCAAAGGGGCGTGAGGCCTTTACCAGGCGTGCTCTATCTGGCCGATAGAAGTGCGGTTTGCAGTCCGCGCAGACCTGGCAGTCCCTGGTCGTGGTTCTGACCTCCTCGATGGAGTAAGGCAGGTGACGGGCCTTGATATAATGGAAAAGCCGGGTGACCCCCGGGTGACAGAAGCCATTGTCGAGGGCCCGCAGTTGGTCAACTTGTGCGCTGGCACAAGTACCGCTGGAAAGGGCATCTGGGGGCTCATTAAGCTTCCCAGGACGATGCTGGATATCATAGCTGTTGGTAGAGAGTTCGATCCTCAGCCGTCAGGGGAAATGTATTGGTTTTAATAAGTGGGCGGGCTTTGTCCGCTTAGTTGGGGTCCCACTGTGCATAGTAGGAGAAAAGCACCAGGCATCGTTTGAGGACCTTGAGGCTGTGAGGAGGGGGAAATTCTGTGAGGGGGCGCATGCGGTCGGGGTCGGGCCCTCTGACTCCGTTTTCACGACATAGCCGAGGATGGCCAGCCAGGTTGTGCGGAAAATGCACTCCTCCTTGTTGTAGGTCAGGTTCAGGAGCTGGGCAGTGTGGAGGAATTTCTTGAGGTTAGCGTCGTGGTCCTGCTGATCATGGCTGCAGATAGTGACATTATCTAAGTACAGGTATGTAGCCCGCAGCCCGTACTGGTCCACCATTCCATCCATCACTCGCTGGAAGACCGAGACCCCATTGATGACGCCAAAGGGAACCCGGAGAAAGTGGTAGAGGCGGCCAGCTGCCTCAAAGGCAGTGTACGTGCGGTCCTCTGGGCGGATTGGGAGCTGGTGGTATGCGGACTTCAGGTCCACGGTGGAGAAGACCCGGTACTGCACAATCTGATTGACCATGTCAGATATGCGGGGGAGGGGGTACGCATCGAGCTGCGTGTACCGGTTGATGGTCTGACTGTAGTCGATGACCAACCAGTGCTTCTCCCCAGTCTTGACGACCACCACCTGTGCTCTCCAGGGGCTGTTACTGCCCTCTATGATCCTTTCTCTCAGGAGTCGCTGAACCTCCGACTTGATGAAGGTCATGTCCCGAGCACTGTATTGTCTGCTCTTAGTGACGACGGGCTTACAGTCTGGAGTGAGGTTGGCAAAGAGCGAGGGAGGGTGACCCTAAGGGTCGAGAGGCTACAGATGGTGAGAGGCGCCAGGGGTCCATCGAACTTCAGGGTTCGGAGGTTGGACTGGAAGTCGAGACCCAGAAAAATTGCCACGCAGAGGTGTGTGAGGTCAAAGAGCTTAAAATTTTTGAAAGATGTGCCCCGTACCATGAGGGTCACAGCACAGTACCCACGGATTTGCTCGGTATGCGACCTAGAGGCCAGGCAGATTTTCTGGGCTGCGGGTAAAATGGGAAGGGAGTAGCGCCGGACCGTGTCCGGGTGTATAAAGCTGTCTGTGCTCCGGAGTCAAAATGGCAGGCCGTCTCGTGGCCATTGATCCGGACCACCATTGTAGATTTAGCGAGGCCACGAGGTTGAGACTGGTCTAGGGTGATTGAGGCGGCCACGGGACGGCGGGCTGGCTTCGGACGGCGGGTTGGGTTCGGACAGCAGGCGGGCTGGTCGAGAGTAGCGGAGGCCAGCTGATGGACGGGCGAGCCGGAGTCCCAGGAGGTGGCGGTGGACTTCAAAAATGGTGGAGATGGCAGCCCCCGCGATTCGCACGTGGCAGTTGGCGTCGAGGATACCGGACCCCGCGGGTCGCATGTGGCTGGTGGCGTCGAAGATGGCGGCCCCCGCGTCCCCAAGGGTGCCACGTGGTCGGAGGCACAGGCACCCATGTCACGGAAGGCCACCTCCAGCAACCTGCACCGTTTCCTGGAGGTCGAGTGCCTCCCTCTCTAGCAGGTGTTGGCGAACGCAGTGTGAGTCAATGCCGGCAACATAGGTGTCCCGGATCAGGAGTTCGGTGGGCTTAGCAGCCGACACCGCCTCGCCGTTGCAGGCCCCGCCAAGCACCCGCAAAACGCACAGAAATTCTGCCAGCGACTCTCCAGGGAGCTGACGCCATGTGGCAAGGAGGTTCCTGGCGAACAGTCCGTTAACCCGCCTCACAGACCGTCCTTTCAAGAGAGAGTGATAGCTTCATCAAACGAGGCCGCGTCCCAGAAGATGAGAACAATTTGCGGGCTCACCCGGGAGATGAGGACTCGCAGCTTGTGTTCCTCGGAGACGGCGACGGCGGCAGAATTGATGAAGGATTCTAGACAACGAAGCCAGTGTGCGAAGAAGACATCGGCGTCGGCTCATTGGGGGTCGACCTGCGGGAGGTCCGGTTTGAGACCCGGATCCATGTTAAACAGCTCTTTGATTCAATGTAAGTCAATTAAATTGATATGCCATCAATTAAGATGGAGAACGCAGAGTGAATTAACTATGGCTTTAATTGACTTACAACAGAATTGCCTGTGTGCCCCAGAATGAGGCAGTGTGAAAGGTCAGCAGCCTATATACCCAGGCCCTCGTGGGACGAGACACGGGCAGAGCCAAAACCGTACAACAAATAATATAGTGGCAGTACTGTACAACATGTAATACTGTGGCAGCACAATACAACACAGTGGTTACACCACAATAATCAAATAGGAACATGCTTACTATAACAATCAGAACTTCTTCAACTCCAAATCTATTGTGTTCCACAATAACTTCTCTTCCACTGTCACAGTGCCACCTACATCCCTTTTCTATACAAGGATCCACCTATTTAAACCTGGTTTCCCCTGTGTATTCTGTTTATCCTTCTGTTATCCTTTGCTATTATACCTTTTTGTGCCTGGACAGCTGCTGAGATTAATGCCTTTTGAATGGGCTTGACTTAGAATTTTTTAAATATAAATTTAGAGTACCCAATTCTTTTTTCCAATTTAGCAATTTAGCGTGGCCAATCTACCTAGCCTGTACATCTTTGGGTTGTGGGGGTGAAACCCACACAGACACAGGGAGAATGTGCAAACTCCACACGGACAGTTACCCAGAGCCAGGATCGAACCTGGGACCTCGGCGCCGTGAGGCAGCAGCGCTAACCACTGTGCCATCATGCTGCCTTTTACACTTTACATTTTTAAACGATTACTCAAAATACCCCCCCCCCCCCCCCTCCCCCCCCCCCCCCTCTGGAGACCCCGTTATCAGCGCTATTTGGTCTGGCCCAGCGGAGGATGTTCCAGAATGTTCTGCCAAACTGAGACAGACTCCATTTTGCCGGGGGAAGCATACTTCTTCTTTGGATATCGGCCTGAAGAGACAGTTAATCTCTCCCTTTCCTGATGAACACTCTTTTGATTACTAGGTTTGAAGCGGCAGGTTATCTCTTCTCGGCCTGGTGATTTCGAGAGCATCCGGCAGCCAGCAGATCTGGTTGAAGGCATCATTTGGCGATTACTGGCTACAAAGACCGCTATGTCGACAATAAATAACCATCTCGTATTGCTTAGTCCCTGTTACGCTTGAACCTTCCCCTCCCTCTCCACCATGTGTCTGTCCTGTGTGAGCCGGGGTGGAGGATGGGTCAGGGTTTTGGGAATGGTTAGATTAGCAGACCATTGTTCTATGTTTATCATTATTTACCCATCTTTTTTTTTGTTTCACTTCTAAATCTGGTGTCTGTAACTCATTGGGACAGTCTACGGCCACAATCTCAACAGGTTTATAAGAATTATTTGTTAATTCACTTATGTTGTGACCTTGGGTCGATGGGGGGGGGGGGGGCTGGAATTGACCGCCCACTCGCCCAGGGGGTTGTAACATAAATTGGGGGCTCGGGTCTGGGATTTGAAACATCAGATGGTGAGTTTGGGGTACAGAGTAAATTATAAAGAGACACCAGGTTTGTAGTATTATAACACAAGGGCTTTAGAAACAGCTGAATATTTTCTCCAGGTGGAAGGCTTATCGCTGGTCTACTTATTGGGGCTTCCCAAAGGCAAGCTTGTCGAGTGGCAGGTGAATTTACAACTGGGAGTATCGGCTAAAACAGCGAAGGCGGAGTTGCTGTGATTGCTGAACATTTCAATCTTATACAGGTGCCAGGAGCACAGGGAAGCCGAGGAGTGAGTGGAGCATCAGAGGCTTCGTCAAGTGGGGAAACGGAGCTGGAGAGATCCCGGTTACAGTTGGAGCATGAAAGGGAATGTTACAAAATGGAGAGGAAGCGGAAAGAAATGGAAATGAAGAGGAAAGAGAGAATGAGATAAAGGGAAGAGAAAGAGTGAGGGAGAGAGCAGAAGGGAAAAGAAATGGAGTTGGAAACGAGGAAGCTACTGAAGGTACTGGAAAGGGATGGGAAGCTTCCAGAACGTATAGGGGAGCCTAGTCCAACAACAGAACTCAGTGGGGATATGTTTAAATTTATCCAGAGGGCGGGATTCTCCCAGCCCGCGGCAAAGTGTCCACGCCATCGTAAACACCATTGCGTTTTACGACAGCGTCAACGGGTCACTCCCAGGACAGGTGGACAGCATGGCGCTGGAATGGTTCGCGACGCTCCTTCATCACGCCGGCCCCGACACAACATGGCGCAGGAATACAGGGGCCGGTGTGTAGGAAAGGAGGCCCCCAGCCATAGAGGCCGGCCCACCGATCTGTGAGCCCCGATCGTGGGCCAGGCCACATCGGAGGCCCCTCCCAGGCTCAGACCCCCCTCCCACCCCCCACAGGCCAGCACCCGACCCCTCCTCGCCGAGACCCCGCTGGTCCAGAGCAGGTTAGAACGGCGCCGGCGCCGGCGAGACTCGGCTCTTTTCCTACGGCCGCTCGGCCCATCTGGACCAGAGAATCGGCGGGCCGGCCGTGTAGAACGACCCGCGACCGACGCCGCGCCACCCACGCCGGTGCCAATGGTGCCGATTCTCCGCTCAGCGGAGAATCGCGTGCCGGGTTTGGGGCGGCGTGGCCCGGTCACGAGGATTCTTCAGCCCGGCCCAGGGCTGGGAGAATCCCGCCCAGGGTCTCTCAAAATTTGAAGAGAAAGAAATATTAACGTTCTTTTGGGCTTTCGAGAAACTAGCAACCCAAATGGAGTAGCCAAAAGAGAAGTGGACATTACCCCTACAGAGTATGTTGACAGGGAGGGAACAGGAAGTTTATGCCACCTTGTCAGAGCAGGATTCTAGGGATTATAACACAGTAAAAAAGGCCATTCTGGAAGGATATGAATTGGTTCCCGAAGCATATAGACAAAAATATCTGAATTTGAAGAGACTGCCAGGACAGACATATGCAGAGTTTGAAAGGATTAAGCAGAACAATTTTAATAGATGTGTGTGAGCATTGGGAGTTGCGACTGTCTATGAGGCTCTGAGAGAGGTCATTCTCTCAGAAGAGTTTAAGAATTCCTTACCTTCGATAATAAGAACCCATGTTGAAGATCAGAGATTACAAACTGCTAGGCAGCAGCAATTATGATTGACGTTACGAGCTAATCCATAAATTTAAACCTTTGTTCCATTACACGGGTAATTTTGCAAAGGATGGGAAATGGCGGAGTGAGAGGATGGCAGGTTGCCAAGGTCAGGAATGGATCGCTGGGAAGGCTCCGCGATCTCCGCCTCAGACCAGGAAGGTAGGTACTGGGGGTCGAAGTGAGACTTGGATGCCGAGATGTTACCATTGTAACATGGTGGGACACGTTCAGTCCGCATGTTGGTAGTTGCAGGGAAAGCCCGTGGCACTTGTGGGGGTTCGGAAGGAGGATTCTGAGAAGGGAGTGAAAGTGGAGAATGCTACGTTGCAGACGGTATCATTAGCTGGACTTAGGAGTCTCAAGGTGAACTCTGCTGTGGGAAGAGGCGTAGAGAATAAAGTAGATGAGAGATATACTGGTTTTGTGCTGGAGGGAAAAGTCACCCCATTATCCTCGACAGAGGTAGCCAAAACTGACTGCACAGCATTAGTTAGTCAGTGCGAGGACAGTAAGGACCATGGTGTGATACCAAGCGAGTGACTGGTTGACCCACATCCTTTTGAAGGGTTACAGCCCTTGAGGTGGCAGAGGTGGATAGCCAGGAACGTGAAGTAATTGGCCATCAGTTCCTTTCAAGAGTTAAAGGGAAGCTGGGTGGAAAATTCGGTGGCGGTTCTACAACTACAGAGGTCAGGAAAAGCCAAACTGTTCATGGAGTCAGTGATGTCCCAAACTCAAATTCCAAAAGTGGAAATGCAGACGGTGGTTACAAAAACTCAGATGAGGAAGTAAAAGTTGCCACCCCAGGAATAGGGCCTGTTGAATCAATTAACCCTGTGTGGATTGAACCCTTCAGTAGCTCCTGGTGCTGAAGGTGGCCCTGTGAAGGCCAAGAGCAAACGTGAGGCTGGTGGCATTGAACGTTGTCCGTTGGTTACCAGTGAACCCACTACTTTCAGCGTTCGCAATCCTACTCCTAGACTGGTGGTAGAAAACTTTCAACAGTTAGGCAGACATTCGTCAGGCAATCAGGAAGGACTGTTGTTGGTACATGTTGGTAACAGGGGCTGTTTAGCACACTGGGCTAAATTGCTGGCTTTTTAAAGCAGACCAAGGCAGGCCAGCAGCACGGTTCGATTCCCATATCAGCCTCCCCGAACAGGTGCCGGAATGTGGTGACTAGGGGCTTTTCACAGTAACTTCATTGAAGCCGACTCGTGACAGTAAGCGATTTTCATTTCATTTCATTTTCATTACATGTGGGTTAGGAAGCAGCAAGTGTAGTGAGGTTGCTGCTTCATAATGAGTAACAGGAAACACACTTATTCTTCGGCAATCGGCCCAGAGAGACACAATTAATATCTAAATCCTGAAGGGACACAGTTAATCTCTCTCTCTCCTGAAGGTACACAGTTAATCTCTCTCTCTCCTGAAGAGACACAATTAATCTCTCTCTCCTGAAGGGACACAGTTAATCTCTCTCTCTCCTGAAGGGACACAGTTAATCTCTCTCTCCTGAAGAGACACAATTAATCTCTCTCTCCTGAAGGGACACAGTTAATCTCTCTCTCTCCTGAAGAGACACCGTTAATCTCTCTCTCTCCTGAAGGGACACAGTTAATCTCTCTCTCTCCTGAAGGTACACAGTTAATCTCTCTCTCTCCTGAAGACACACAGTTAATCTCTCTCTCCTGAAGAGACACAGTTAATTTTTCTCTCCTGAAGAGACACCGTTAATCTCTCTCTCTCTTGAAGAGACACAATTAATCTCTCTCACTTTCCTGAAGAGACACAGTTAATCTCTCTCTCCTGAAGAGACACAGTTAATCTCTCTCTCCTGAAGAGACACAGTTAATCTCTCTCTCTCTCTCCTGAAGATGAGAATGTGAAGCAAGGGTTAATAGCTCGAAGAAGCCAGAATTAATGGGACGCATTAGTGGAAAATTACTAATAGGGGAGTTGTTATTGAATTTGTGAGCCGACTCATGACTGTAAGCCGAATAGCCTTGAGAAACAAGGAAGATGGCTGGATGACGGAATATGAAATGTGGGAGCCGCTTGCAACTATGGCTAAACACCTGCTGTTTATGCTAAGACTATTATATACTCATGTGCCAATAGATAACCTCATAGTCTGTAAAATCATTTATCGAAACTATGGCAAAAACAAGTTTATGCTTTGTAATGGGGGCAAGCTCAAGTGAATGTAAGAGACAGACCCTTAAAAAAACATATTAAAAAAGGATGTTTTAAGCAGTACTTTGGCACTCTCCGAGGTGGTTCTCCGGAATACCTAGAGGGCTGCCCCGATCACAATAAAGAATATTCTGAAGTACGGATGTGTTTGAGAGCGTTTCTTCCGGACCGAGAGACAAGTGAATTAGAGACGCATTCACATTTTGGTGGCAGCGGTGGGATTTCAAAAAGTCTCCGCTGAGACTGGCGGCATAAGCGACTGAGCGAGTTCGGGAGCAAAGAAGGAATTGGGCTACCATTGTGAGTAAAGTTTTTGGCACTTTGGTATTTCCCTCCGCTGTACTGTCCGCGATTCGTGCCTGCTGCCAGCGCTCAGGAATGCTCTTACAAAATCCAGGTCAGTCCGGCGAACCCGTTTAAGGGAGGGAGTGTGACCCATACAGTTATAGTCACAGGCACAGTCAGGGACTAGTGTCTTAAGGGAGGGAGTGGGACCCCTACAGTTATAGTCACAGGCACAGTCAGGGACTAGTGTCTTAAGGGAGGGAGTGTGACCCCTACAGTTATAGTCACAGGCACAGTCAGGGACTAGTGTCTTAAGGGAGGGAGTGTGACCCCTACAGTTATAGTCACAGGCACAGTCAGGGACTAGTGTCTTAAGGGAGGGAGTGTGACCCCTACAGTTATAGTCACAGGCACAGTCAGGGACTAGTGTCTTAAGGGAGGGAGTGTGACCCCTACAGTTATAGTCACAGGCACAGTCAGGGACTAGTGTCTTAAGGGAGGGAGTGTGACCCCTACAGTTATAGTCACAGGCACAGTCAGGGACTAGTGCTTTAAGGGAGGGTGTGTAGCCCCTACAGTTATAGTCACAGGCACAGTCAGGGACTAGTGTCTTAAGGGAGGGAGTGTGACCCCTACAGTTATAGTCACAGGCGCAGTCAGGGACTAGTGCTTTAAGGGAGGGTGTGTAGCCCCTACAGTTATAGCTACAGAAGAGGTTTCGACATCATCATGATCCTTGCCTTTGTCTAAAAGTGCCCCCGCGATAAAGATGCTTTAGAAGTGTGCGTGATCAACCCTAAGGTAACAATATAACAAGGACGTTATAACATTGTAGTTAGATAGGCTTGCAGGCACGGATGAGCCTGCTGAATTGGGCAACGAAGCAGGATAACTCCGTTTAAATTCATGATTAAATTTGGATCATTCGGGAGGCAGAGGGGGTCATAGATAGAAGCTTCAGGGAGGTAGTTACGCCAAAGAATAAAGATAGATGGGTGACGGTGAAAGGGGCTGGGGGTAAGCAGTCAGTACAGGGATCCTCTGTGGTCGTTCCCCTTAGTAACAGGTATACCGCTTTGGATACTGTTGGGGGGGGGGGGGGACTTACCAGGGGTCAGCCATGGGGTACAGATCTCTGGCACAGAGTCTGTCCCTGTTGCTCAGAAGGGAAGTGAAGGAAAGGAGTAGGACATTAGTCATTGGAGACTCCATAGTTAGGGGGATAGATAGGAGATTCTGTGGGAACGAGAGAGATTCGCGGTTGGTGTGTTGCCTCCCAGGTGCCAGGGTCCGCGATGTCTCGGATCGTGTTTTCGGGATCCTGAATGGGGAGGGGGAGCAGCCCCGAGTCGTGGTCCACATAGGTACCAACGACATAGGTAGGAAAAGGGATAGGGATGTAAGGCAGGAATTCAGGGAGCTAGGGTGGAAACTTAGAGCTAGAACAAACAGAGTTATTATCTCTGGGTTGTTACCCGTGCCACGTGCTAGCGAATCGAGGAATAGGGAGAGAGAGCAGTTGAACACGTGGCTGCAGGGATGGTGCAGGAGGGAGGGTTTCAGATTCCTGGACAATTGGGGCTCATTCTGGGGTAGGTGGGACCTCTACAAACGGATGGTCTACACCTGGACCAGAGGGGTACTAATATCCTCGGGGGGAGGTTTGCTAATGCTCTTCGGGAGGGTTTAAACTAGTTCAGCAGGGGATTGGGAACTTGAATTGTAGCTCCAGTACACAAGAAGCTGAGAGTAGTGAGGTCATGAGTAAGGTTTCAAAGTTGCAGGAGTGTACCGGCAGGAAGGAAGGTGGTATAAAGTGCGTCTACTTCAATGCCAGGAGCATCCGGACTAAGGTGGGTGAGCTTGCGGCATGGGTTAGTACCTGGGACTTCGATGTTGTGGCCATTTCGGAGACATGGATAGAGCAGGGACAGGAATGGTTGTTGCAGGTGCCGGGGTTTAGATATTTCAGTAAGTTCAGGGAAGGTGGTAAGAGAGGGGGAGGGGTGGCATTGTTAGTCAAGGACAGTATTACGGTGGCTGAGAGGATATGGGCTGAGTTAAGAAACAGGAAAGGAGAGGTCACCCTGTTAGGGCTTTTCTATAGGCCTCCGAAAAGTTCCAGAGATGTAGAGGAAAGGATTGCAAAGATGATTCTGGATAGGAGCGAAAATAACAGGGTAGTTGTTATGGGGGACTTTAACTTTCCAAGTATTGACTGGAAACACTATAGTTCGAGTACTTTAGATGGATCCGTTTTTGTCCAATGTGTGCAGGAGGGTTTCCTGATGCAGTATGTAGATAGGCCAACAAGAGGCGAGGCCGTATTGGATTTGGTACTGGGTAATGAACCAGGACAGGTGTTAGATTTGGAGGTAGGTGAGCATTTTGGTGATAGTGACCACAATTCGATTACGTTTACTTTAGCGATGGAAAGGGATAGGTATAAACCGCAGGGCAAGAGTTATTGCTGGGGGAAAGGCAATTATGATGCGATGAGGCAAGACTTAGGATGCATCGCCTGGAGAGGAAAACTGCAGGATGGACACAATGGAAATATGGAGCATGTTCAAGGAACAGCTACTGCGTGTCCTTGATAAGTATGTACCTGTTAGGCAGGGAGGAAGTGGTCGAGTGAGGGAACCATGGGTTACTAAAGCAGTTGAATCACTTGTCAAGAGGAAGAAGGAGGCTTATGTGAAGATGAGACGTGATGGTTCATTTGGGTCGCTTGAGAGTTACAAGTTAGCTAGGAAGGCTCTAAAGAGAGAGCTAAGAAGAGCCAAGCGAGGACATGAGAAGTCTTTGGCAGGTATGATCAAGGATAACCAAACAGCTTTCTATAGGTGTGTCAGGAATAAAAGAATGACTAAGGTAAGAGTAGGGCCAGTCAAGGACAGTAGTGGGAAGTTGTGCGTAGAGTCCGAGGAGATAGGAGAGGTGCTAAATTAGTATTTTTCGTCAGTATTCACACAGGAAAAAGACAAAGTTGTCGAGGAGAATACTGAGATACAGGCTACTAGACTAGAAGGACTTGAGGTTCATAAGGAGGTGTTAGCGATTCTGGAAAGTGTGAAAATAGATAAGTCCCCAGGGCCGGATGGGATTTATCCTAGGATTCTCTGGGAAGCTAGGGAGGAGATTGCTGAGCCTTTGGCTTTGATCTTTAAGTCATCTTTGTCTACAGGAATAGTGCCAGAGGACTGGAGGATAGCAAATGTTGTCCCCTTGTACAAGAAGGGGAGTAGAGATAACCCCGGTAACTATAGGCCAGTGAGCCTTGCTTCTGTTGTGGGAAAAGTCTTGGAAAGGTTTATAAGAGATAGGATGTATAATCATCTGGAAAGGAATAATTTGATTAGAGATAATCAACATGGTTTTGTGAAGGGTAGGTTGTGCCTCACAAACCTCATTGAGTTCTTCGAGAAGGTGACCAAACAGGTGGATGAGGGTAAAGCAGTTGATGTGGTGTATATGGATTTCAGTAAAGCGTTAGATAAGGTTCCCCACGGTAGGCTATTGCAGAAAATACAGAGGCATGGGACTCAGGGTGATTTAGCAGTTTGGATCAGAAATTGGCTAGCTGATAGAAGACAAAGAGTGGTGGTTGATGGGAAATGCTCTGACTGGTGTCCAGTTACTAGTGGTGTGCCACAAGGATCTGTTTTGGGGCCGTTTCTGTTTGTCATTTTTATAAATGACCTGGAGGAGGGCGTAGAAGGATGGGTGAGTAAATTTGCAGATGACACTAAAGTCGGTGAAGTTGTGGACAGTGCAGAAGGATGTTACAAGTTACAGAGGGACATAGATAAGCTGCAGAGCTCGGCTGACAGGTGGCAAATGGAGTTTAATGCAGAAAAGTGTGAGGTGATTCATTTTGGAAGGAATAACAGAAAGGCAGAGTACTGGGCTAATGATAAGATTCTTGGTAGTGTGGTCGAGCAGAGAGATCTCGGTGTCCATGTCCATAGATCCTGAAAGTTGCCACCCAGGTTGAGAGGGTTGTTAAGAAGGCGTACGGTGTGTGAGCTTTTATTGGTAGAGGAATTGAGTTTCGGAGCCATGAGGTCATGTTGCAGTTGTACAAAACTCTGGTGCGGCCGCATTTGGAGTATTGTGTGCAGTTCTGGTCGCCACATTATAGGAAGGATGTGGAAGCATTGGAAAGGTTACAGAGGAGATTTACAAGAATGTTGCCTGGTATGGAGGGAAGATCATATGAGGAAAGGCTGAAGGACTTGAGGCTGTTTTCGTTAGAGAGAAGAAGGTTAAGAGGTGACTTAATTGAGGCATACAAGATGATCAGAGGATTAGATAGGGTGGACAGTGAGAGCCTTTTTCCTCGGATGGTGATGTCCAGCACGAAGGGACATAGCTTTAAATTGAGGGGAGATAGATATAGGACAGATGTCAGAGGTAGGTTCTTTACTCAGAGAGTAGTAAGGGCGTGGAATGCTCTGCCTGCAACAGTAGTGGACTCGCCAACACTAAACGCATTCAAATGGTCATTGGATAGGCATATGGACGATAAGGGAATAGTGTAGAGGGACTTTAGAGGGGTTTCACAGGACAGCGCAACTTCGTGGGCCGAAGGGCCTGTACTGCGCTGTAATGTTCTATGTTCTAAGTGGTCCAGGACCATTTCGCCAAATAAACAATAATCGCAAGGATCATTAACTGCCAATAGTGTTAGAGATGGGTAATACATTAAATACAACCTCTGATAGTGGAAGCGCGCTTCAAACCTTGTGTGAACAATATCCGGAATATTCCAAGCAACTGAGACAATTGTCAGGAGAATTGCATAAAAATTTAGGAGAAGAAAAATGGCCACTGGGGGAAAACTAATGCATTAAAATTGGGTATAAAATTGACAGAGAAATGAATAGCTAAAACAGCCAAGGTCTTAAAAAAAAAGGAATGCGCATATGGGAAAAGAACCAAGTCATTCGGCTATCCGCCTTGAATCTGTTTATTAATCCATGTGAGTTTAAGCTTAAGTGGGATAAGGTGCTGTCAGGGACTGCGGAGTTCCCAAATCTTATCTCCCAGAATTCTGACATCAAAAACTGATTTGTTACTGATACTCAGGCCTTCGTGTGAATATTTTCACCCTTAACATTTAGTGTAAGTCTGGAAGGATTTGCTGAGCTGGACGCCGCTCGAGCCGGTGGACAAGGCGAGTAGTCAAACCTTTGACCGCCTAAAATTAGAATCACTTGGCAAGGCGGACAGACGGTGAGGTAACATCCAATAAATCTAGTATCAAGGCCAAATGAGTAAAAAAGTCAGTTTAAATTTTTTTTTTGGTTTTTGAAGAGCAAAATCCTCTGAAAAAAAACAATGATCAAAGATGGGTGTGATTTCTGTGGAACAGAGAAAAATGGTGAGATACACAGAAGTAAAGATAAGACAAATAAAGTTAGAAGCACAAATGACATAAATTAAACCTTCACACCATTTGGAAGACAGGCAGGTTTGAAGGAATTGAGCTCTAACTCCTTTAAGCATAGCAATAAAGCGGGTAAAGATACTGCAGTACAGATTGTGAAAACTAGCAAAAGACATCACAAAACTGCCAACAATTACGGCTAATGGCTGACCCGGAATGTCTCAAGGAGGAAAAAAAAATCAAATTAAGTGAAGTCCAAAAGATCAGAAAGGGGCTAAAACACTCAATTAGTTTTGTTCAGGAATATCTGAGGATGACTAATTCCCCCCTCCCAAAACAAAAAAATTGGGAGGAAAATCAATACAAGATTACGGTTAGAAATTTAACAATGAATACATGTCGAGAATAACTTCAGATTGTTTCAAGCCGTCCAGATAAATTCGGCAGTAATTCAACTCATTTGAAATAAAAGAAAAATAAACATCCAGTAATGTCTCTTTCCAAAAACCGGTTAAACAACGAACATTGAAAATTGAAAGAAAGGATGGATAATGTCTGAGGTCACATGGCGGATGGAGATGGCATCATGCCAAGTTCTCCACCACTTTCGATTCTGTACAAAAGTTTAGCCATTTGAGGAAGCAGGTCATCTGCACAAAGACATATACACCTCTAAGAATAGCGAATGCCTCTAAATTAATCAGTGGAAATTGACTTAAATGGAATGACACAGATAAAGTTTTCGAAGGAGAATGAAAAATTTTGTTTAGTATTTTAATTGAGCTCCATTTTAGAGAAAGAGTGAGAGGGTTAGAGAGAGAGAGCCAGAGACTTAGAGAGGGACTGATAGAGACAGCGAAAGTTGAGAGAGCGAAAGAGAGCGAGTCAGGGAAAGACAGAGACGGGGAGAGGTAGTTAGATAAAGAGAAAGAGTGGCAAGAGTTCCAGAGACAGACAGAGTTACGTAGAGAGATAGACATAGAGAGAGAGAGTTTTAGGCATCTAAACTTTGTTCTGAACTATTCACTGTCTCTGTATTCATGTTTCATTTTCAGACTTTGACTTCAGACTTTGACTTTTAAAAGTTTTGTTACGAGCTGTGATTATTTGAAAGCTTCAAATTGTCTACGTATGGGCAGCACGGTGGCGCAGTGGGTTATCCCTGCAACCTCACGGCGTCGAGGTCCCAGGTTCAATCCTGGCTCTGGGTCACTGTCCGTGTGGAGTTTGCACATTCTCCCCGTCTTTGCGTGGGTTTCACCCCCACAACCCAAAGATGTGCAGGGTAGGGGGATTGGCAACGTTAAATTGCCCCTTAATTGGAAAAAATGAACTGGGTACTCTAAATTTAAAAAAAAAAATTGTCTACGCATTGCCTTTAAAGATTACAGTTTGAGTATAGTTAACAATTTTTTCTTTTCAAAAGCTATCATTGGCATTGCCAGGGTAATTTTGATACACAAGGAATTTTAATCAGGGTGCAAAATCACGTATGTAAGAATAAGAAAATATTAGTTTTATGGTGTTCAGTGGAAGTTAGGATAATTGAAATACATATGACAAGTTGCAATACATATGACAAATATGAACAAGCCGGTGTTTCATTAGTTCAGGGTTAAAACTTCCCTGACACAAATAATCATCAGTAGGGTGAAACTTACCTGTCCAACAACGCAGATGCTTTAATTATGAGATTGCAGAATTACTTATTAACAACAGATGGGTAAATGAAATATGTCCATAATCATGCTCGTCTGGGAAAGAACCACGCAAAATTGGTTCACTCAGAGTTTCAATAACATATTGTGTTTGCTGAAAGACTTGATAACGAGAATTTGGCAGCACTCCAACTCTTACTTCCAGTTCATTTGAGTGAAAAATATAAAAAAACGTTTAGAGATGCGAATGGCATCATTCCAATTGATCCACCCACTATACGCCCCTTTTTGTCTCTGCAAGACAATTAACCCTTTCAACAAGCTCTTGTGTGTAATCCAGAAGATGTCTTGACACTCCCTGCTGGGTTTGCCTGTGAGCTCTGGCCCTTTTAATTCTGATAAAGTAATGAACAGTCCACACGGCTGAAGATGCATTTTAATTGGAACTTACCAATCTTAAATTTAGAATTTTCACCCCCTTAACGACCCAGACCTGACCATGTTCACAGATGGAAGTGCTTCTATCGGTGAAAGGGGGGAGCGGTTATCAGGATATGCTATAGTCAACCAGGGTGGGGAGACAGTAGAATCAGCAGCATTTGAAACTCCATTCTCGGCCCAGCAAGTAGAATTGTTCGCACTAATATGCGCATGCGCACTAGGAGCAGGCAAAAAAGTAAATATTTATACAGACTCCAGATATGCCTTTGGAGTCGTACATGATTTTGGACAATTATGGAAGAACAGAGGATTTTTAACATCCGCTGGCACCCCAATTTCCCATCAGCAGCTAGTAACCCAGTTACTCCAAGCTCTTATGCTCCTAGAAAAGGTAGCAGTGATAAAGTGTACTGCCCATACGAAAGGAAAAACTCCAGTAGATGAAGGAAATAGGCAGGCCAACGACCAAGCAAAAGAAGCCTCAAAGTCAAAAGCCATGGTAGTGCCCAAAATGATGAGCCAGACTAAAAACTCAAAGAACAAGTCTCCCTCTGAAAAACCTATGCCGACCATTACTGACATAATCCAGCTACAGGAGGACGCTCCTGCTAGCGATAAAAAGTTATGGGAAGAATTGGGATGTACATATGATAAAGAAAGTAAGCTGTGGGTCACCCCAGCAGGGCAGACATGTATGCCCGATGCTTTGGCAGCCTGGGTGGCCAAATGTGTACACTTTGCAACTCACTGTGGTGCTTGCGAGACAGGTGATATATTGTTAAAAACCTGGTGGCATCCTAGGTTGCAGGAGATAGCCCAACGAATGAGCAGTCGCTGCTTGATATGTCAGCAGTATAACCCTGGGAAGGCTGTCCCCTGCGAGCAGGGGAGAACACCATTGCCCGAGGGTCCCTTTGAGACCCTGCACTACATTAAGTTGGAAAGATGCCAGTGTTATAAGCATGTATTAGTAATTGTTGATGTGTTTAGTAAATGGATAGAGGCCTATCCTACTGTAGATAATAAGGCTTCAACTGTAGTAAAAGTTCTTATGCGTGAAATTGTACCAAGATTTGGAATTCCCTATCGTTGAAGCTCTGATAATGGACCTCACTTTGTGGGACAGATCAATAAAGAATTCTGCACTCAACTGGGAATTAAACAGCAGTTACACTGCGCCTACAGACCCCAGGCAGCTGGGATAGTGGAAAGAGCTAACCAGACTCTGAAAACCAAACTTGCTAAGCTACAAGCAGAGACCGGAGCCACTTGGCTCAAACTTTTACCTGTTGCACTTTTCCAGATCAGAACCACCCCTGCGGGAAAGACTCGATTGAGCCCCGCTGAAATCTTGTACGGAAGACCCCTTCGCACCCCCTGGGACTGTCATACATCCCGAGACATTCAGTTCCACCACATGACTACAGAAATGGCTAATTACATAATAGCCTTGGCTAAAGTATTAAAGAGTCTCCACTTACAAGTACGTGCCGCACAAGAGGAAGTGCCACCCTTAGCTAGCTCCGATATTGTGCAACCGGGAGATCATGTGAAGATCCGCAATTGGATGTGGAAGGGGTTGGAACCACGTTGGGAAGGACCGTTCCAAGTTCTCCTAACCACCCCCACGGCAGTCAAAGTTGAAGGACGAAATGCGTGGATTCACACCCACCACTGTAAGCTAGTGAAGTTTTCGTGGTTATTAACTCTTGTTTTAAGTTTTAGGTACATACGACCTTACTCGGAATAGGAGCAGGACCCCACAATGAAGCTGCTCTTTTTACTAGTGATCCTCGCCAGCGCCATCCAGTTTACATTTACTAGCGACCGGCAATGTAGACCCGGCGGACGAATTCTGCACCTTTGTCGTGAGGACACCTTTAGCTGTGCCAACAGCACCACAGATGAGACCTTGCGGACGGCGACCCCGGTAGATACCTGCACCACCATCATTCATCAAGACGAGCAGAAGCCTCGGTTCCTGACTACCCGCGGATCCCTGACCTGCGATCGCTACGCTTGCCGGTGGGACTACCAGTGTACGAGGAAAGGCAAGCCACGAGTTCCTGAATGTAAGACTATCCATACTCACCCGCCTACCAGGAGGAAGCGGGCAATGCACCATGTGACTGCAAATTCATTCCTGTTTATGTCTTATACTTATGCAAAGAAATTAAATGTCTCCTCTTGTTGGGAATGTACGCATGTTCCCAGCCATGCCCATGGGGGTATTCCCTTGGTCCCTCTTTCCTATTTGATCGAGGAGGTTGCAGAATGGGCTCTGCGACATAATCGCACCGATCCTGATAATAATACCGCGGAAGGACTCAGTGAGCTCAACGTAGAGTTAGTAGCTGTTCGGACGGTCGCCTTACAGAACCGCATGGCTCTAGACTACCTCCTCGCCAGCGAGGGAGGTACGGGTGCTGTAGTGGGTTCGGATTGCTGTACTTATATCCCTGATAGCTCAGAGAACATTACTCACCTAGTGGACCACATTAGGGATGGGGTAAAGAGACTCCGCCAGTCCTCCTCAGACGACTGGTGGGGATGGCTGTGGTCTAGTTCCTGGACCACCTATCTGTTTCATGGATTTATTATCTTTATCGTTATTTGCCTTTTGCTATGTATCAACGTAACCTGTGTTAAATGCTTTTGTAATCGTTTAGGTGCCTCTGTGATGCCACAGATGCTGCAGCGGCTTCCCCAGTTAGACAAGCAGAACTTAGTAGATGCCGGAAATGGTATTAGGACATTGGACTAAAGGATGATTTCCCGGAGGAATTCCTCAGACTCTCAAGGATATGGGTGGCTGTGTGATCATGGAATGATCAAAGGGGGGAATGAGAATGTGAAGCAAGGGTTAATAGCTAGAACAAGCCAGAATGAATGGGACACATTAGTGGAAAATTACAAATAAGGGAGTTGTTATTAAATTCGTGAGCCGACTCACGAAGGGTCTCTCTCCTGAAGGGTCACAGTTAATCTCTCTCTCCTGAAGAGACACAGTTAATCTCTCTCTCTCCTGAAGGGTAACAGTTAATCTCTCTCTCCTGAAGGGTCACAGTTAATCTCTCTCTCTCTCCTGAAGAGACACAGTTAATCTCTCTCTCCTGAAGAGACACAGTTAATCTCTCTCTCTCCTGAAGGGACACAGTTAATCTCTCTCTCCTGAAGAGACACGGTTAATCTCTCTCTCCTGAAGGGACACAGTTAATCTCTCTCTCTCCTGAAGAGAAACAGTTAATCTCTCTCTCCTGAAGGGTCACAGTTAATCTCTCTCTCCTGAAGAGACACAGTTAATCTCTCTCTCCTGAAGAGACACAGTTAATCTCTCTCTCCTGAAGAGACACAGTTAATCTCTCTCTCCTGAAGAGACACAGTTAATCTCTCTCTCTCCTGAAGAGACACAGTTAATCTCCCTCTCTCCTGAAGGGACACAGTTAAACTCTCTCTCCTGAAGAGACACAGTTAATCTCTCTCTCTCTTGAAGAGACACAGTTAATCTCTCTCTCCTGAAGGGACACAGTTAATCTCTCTCTTCTGAAGGGACACAGTTAATCTCTCTCTCCTGAAGAGACACAGTTAATCTCTCTCTCCTGAAGGGACACAGTTAATCTCTCTCTCTCCTGAAGAGACACAGTTAATCTCTCTCTCCTGAAGGGACACAGTTAAACTCTCTCTCCTGAAGAGACACAGTTAATCTCCCTCTCTCCTGAAGGGACACAGTTAAACTCTCTCTCCTGAAGAGACACAGTTAATCTCCCTCTCTCCTGAAGAGACACAGTTAATCTCTCTCTCCTGAAGAGACACAGTTAATCTCTCTCTCTCCTGAAGAGACACAGTTAATCTCTCTCTCCTGAAGAGACACAGTTAATCTCTCTCTCCTGAAGGGACACAGTTAATCTCTCTCTCTCCTGAAGGGACACAGTTAATCTCCCTCTCTCCTGAAGAGACACAGTTAATCTCTCTCTTCTGAAGAGACACAGTTAATCTCTCTCTCTCTTGAAGAGACACAGTTAATCTCTCTCTTCTGAAGAGAAGCAGTAAAACTCTCTCTCCTGAAGAGACACAGTTAATCTCTCTCTCCTGAAGAGACACATTTAACCTCACTCTCTCCTGATGGGGCACAGTTAATCTCTCTCTCCTGAAGGGACACAGATAATCTCTCGCTCCTGAAGGTACACAGTTAATCTCTCTCTCTCTTGAAGAGACACAGTTAATCTCTCTCTCTTGAAGGGACACAGATAATCTCTCTCTCCTGAAGAGACACAGTTAATCTCTCTCTCCTGAAGGTACACAGTTAATCTCTCTCTCTTGAAGAGACACAGTTAATCTCTCTCTCCCCTGAAGAGAAACAGTTAATCTCTCTCTCCTGAAGGGACACAGTTAATCTCTCTCTCTCCTGAAGAGACACAGTTAATCTCTCTCCCTCCTGAAGGGATACAGTTAATCTCCCTCTCTCCTGAAGGGACACATTTAATCTCTCTCTCCTGAAGGGACAGAGTTAATCTCTCTCTCCTGAAGAGACACAGTTAATCTCTCTCTCTCTTGATGGGAGACAGTTAATCTCTCTCTCCCCTGAAGAGACACAGTTAATCCCTCTCTCTCCTGAAGGGACACAGTTAATCTCTCTCTCTCCTGAAGAGACACAGTTAATCTCTCTCCTGAAGATACACAGTTAATCTCTCTCTCTTGAAGGGACACAGTTAATCTCTCTCTCCTGAAGAGACACTGTTAATATCTCTCTCCTGAATGGACACAGTTAATCTCTCTCTCTCCTGAAGGGACTCAGTTAATATCTCTCTCCCCTCAAGAGACACAGTTAATCTCTCTCTCCTGAAGGGACACAGTTAATCTCTCTCTCCCCTGAAGAGAAACAGTTAATCTCTCTCTCCTGAAGGGACACAGTTAATCTCTCTCTCTCCTGAAGAGACACAGTTAATCTCTCTCTCTCCTGAAGGGACACAGTTAACCTCCCTCTCTCCTGAAGGGACACAGTTAATCTCTCTCTCCTGAAGAGACACAGTTAATCTCTCTCTCTCTTGAAGAGACACAGTTAATCTCTCTCTCCTGAAGAGACACAGTTAATCTCTCTCTCTCCTAAAGGTACACAGTTAATCTCTCTCTCCTGAAGAGACACAGTTAATCTCTCTCTCCTGAAGGGGCACAGTTAATCTCTCTCTCCTGAAGAGACACAGTTAATCTCTCTCTCCTGAAGAGACGCAATTAATCTCTCTCTCCTGAAGAGACACAGTTAATCTCTCTCTCCTGAAGGGACACAGTTAATCTCTCTCTCCTGAAGAGACACAGTTAATCTCTCTCTCCTGAAGGGACAGAGTTAATCTCTCTCTCCTGAAGAGACACAGTTAATCTCTCTCTCTCCTGAAGAGACACAGTTAATCTCTCTCACCTGAAGGGACACAGTTAATCTCTCTCTGCTGAAGAGACACAGTTAATCTCTCTCTCTCCTGAAGAGACACAGTTAATCTCTCTCTCTCCTGAAGAGACACAGTTAATCTCTCTCTCTCTTGAAGAGACACAGTTAATCTCTCTCTCCTGAAGAGACACAGTTAATCTCTCTCTCCTGAAGGGACACAGTTAATCTCTCTCTCTCCTGAAGAGACACAGTTAATCTCTCTCTCTCCTGAAGGGACACATTTAATCTCTCTCTCCTGAAGGGGCACAGTTAATCTCTCTCTCCTGAAGAGACACAGTTAATCTCTCTCTCCTGAAGAGACGCAATTAATCTCTCTCTCCTGAAGAGACACAGTTAATCTCTTTCTCCTGAAGGGACACAGTTAATCTCTCTCTCCTGAAGGGACACAGTTAATCTCTCTCTCCTGAAGAGACACAGTTAATCTCTCTCTCCTGAAGGGACACAGTTAATCTCTCTCTCCTGAAGAGACACAGTTAATCTCTCTCTCTCCTGAAGAGACACAGTTAATCTCTCTCTCCTGAAGGGACACAGTTAATCTCTCTCTCCTGAAGGGACACAGTTAATCTCTCTCTCCTGAAGAGACACAGTTAATCCCTCTCTCTCCTGAAGGGACACAGTTAATCTCTCTCTCCCCTGAAGGGACACAGTTAATCTCTCTCTCTCCTGAAGAGACACAGTTAATCTCTCTCTCTCCTGAAGGGACACAGTTAATCCCTCTCTCTCCTGAAGGGACACAGTTAATCTCTCTCTCTCCTGAAGAGACGCAATTAATCTCTCTCTCCTGAAGAGACACAGTTAATCTCTCTCTCCTGAAGGGACACAGTTAATCTCTCTCTCCTGAAGAGACACAGTTAATCTCTCTCTCCTGAAGAGACACAGTTAATCTCTCTCTCCTGAAGAGACACAGTTAATCTCTCTCTCCCCTGAAGAGACACGGTTAATCTCTCTCTCTCCTGAAGAGACACAGTTAATCTCTCTCTCTCCTGAAGAGACACAGTTAATCTCTCTCTCTCCTGAAGAGACACAGTTAATCTCTCTCTCCTGAAGAGACACAGTTAATCTCTCTCTCCCCTGAAGAGACACGGTTAATCTCTCTCTCTCCTGAAGAGACACAGTTAATCTCTCTCTCCTGAAGAGACACAGTTAATCTCTCTCTCCTGAAGAGACACAGTTAATCTCTCTCTCCCCTGAAGAGACACAGTTAATCTCTCTCTCCCCTGAAGAGACACGGTTAATCTCTCTCTCCCCTGAAGAGAAACAGTTAATCTCTCTCTCTCTCCTGAAGGTACACAGTTAATCTCCTCTCCTGAAGAGAAACAGTTAATCTCTCTCTCTCTCCTGAAGGTACACAGTTAATCTCTCTCTCTCCTGAAGAGACACAGTTAATCTCTCTCCTGAAGAGACACAGTTAATCTCTCTCTCCTGAAGGGACACAGTTAATCTCTCTCTCCCCTGAAGAGAAACAGTTAATCTCTCTCTCCTGAAGGGACACAGTTAATCTCTCTCTCCCCTGAAGAGAAACAGTTAATCTCTCTCTCCTGAAGGGACACAGTTAATCTCTCTCTCCCCTGAAGAGAAACAGTTAATCTCTCTCTCCTGAAGGGACACAGTTAATCTCTCTCTCTTGAAGAGACACAGTTAATCTCTCTCTCCTGAAGAGACACAGTTAATCTCTCTCTCTTGAAGAGACACAGTTAATCTCTCTCTCCTGAAGAGACACAGTTAATCTCTCTCTCTTGAAGAGACACAGTTAATCTCTCTCTCCTGATTGGACACAGTTAATCTCTCTCTCCCCTGAAGAGAAACAGTTAATCTCTCTCTCCTGAAGAGACACAGTTAATCTCTCTCTCCCCTGAAGAGACACAGTTAATCTCTCTCTCTCCTGAAGAGACACAGTTAATCTCTCTCTCCCCTGAAGAGACACAGTTAGTCTCTCTCTCCTGAAGAGACACAGTTAATCTCTCTCTCTCCTGAAGGGACACAGATAATCTCTCTCTCCTGAAGGGACACAGATAATCTCTCTCTCCTGAAGGGACACAGATAATCTCTCTCTCCTGAAGGGACACAGATAATCTCTCTCTCCCCTGAAGGTACACAGTTAGTCTCTCTCTCCTGAAGAGACACAGTTAATCTCTCTCTCCCCTGAAGAGACACAGTTAATCTCTCTCTCTCTCCTGATGGGACACAGTTAATCTCTCTCTCTCCTGAAGGGGCAGAGTTAATCTCTCTCTCTCCTGAAGAGACACAGTTAATCTCTCTCTCTCCTGAAGAGACACAGTTAATCTCTCTCTCCTGAAGAGACACAGTTAATCTCTCTCTCCCCTGAAGAGACACGGTTAATCTCTCTCTCTCCTGAAGAGACACAGTTAATCTCTCTCTCCTGAAGAGACACAGTTAATCTCTCTCTCCTGAAGAGACACAGTTAATCTCTCTCTCCTGAAGAGACACAGTTAATCTCTCTCTCCCCTGAAGAGACACGGTTAATCTCTCTCTCTCCTGAAGAGACACAGTTAATCTCTCTCTCCTGAAGAGACACAGTTAATCTCTCTCTCCTGAAGAGACACAGTTAATCTCTCTCTCCCCTGAAGAGACACAGTTAATCTCTCTCTCCCCTGAAGAGACACGGTTAATCTCTCTCTCCCCTGAAGAGAAACAGTTAATCTCTCTCTCTCTCCTGAAGGTACACAGTTAATCTCCTCTCCTGAAGAGAAACAGTTAATCTCTCTCTCTCTCCTGAAGGTACACAGTTAATCTCTCTCTCTCCTGAAGATACACAGTTAATCTCTCTCCTGAAGAGACACAGTTAATCTCTCTCTCCTGAAGGGACACAGTTAATCTCTCTCCTGAAGAGACACAGTTAATCTCTCTCTCCTGAAGAGACACAGTTAATCTCTCTCTCTCTCCTGATGGGACACAGTTAATCTCTCTC
>NC_052161.1:86825381-86902148 GCF_902713615.1 Scyliorhinus canicula
ACCACACCGGCAGCAGGGAATACCACCACCACACCGGCTGCAGGGAATATCACCACCACACCGGCTGCAGGGAATATCACCACCACACCGGCAGCAGGGAATACCACTTCACCACACCGGCAGCGGGGAATACTGTAGAAGTGGATTTCATTTGGAACTTCGCTGATAGGGTTAATATAACAGTCTGAAAAGCTCTGTGAAAGAGATGTCAACAGGTCAAGGGATGAAATAAAGGGAGTGTGTCTGACCCGTATCTGTAAAAGCAGAGAGGTCAAAAAGGCAAAGAATGGAATGAATGGGAAACCGTTACTTTATTGCAGAGATAAACATAATTAAGCTCGTTTGACCAGTTGGAACAATTAAACATTGAAATGTAAGGGGGACTGTCTTTGGAGTGAGTTGAGCCATATGGCCATGGGATACAAAAACCTTTGTATTAATATTGATAGTGACTTGTGCTAATGATTATGTCAAAAATAACCTCCCGACCTCGAAGAATAATTCCATATATGTACATGTTCTGGATCCTTGCCAAATCATAGGTGTATCTAGGAATTTAAAGTGACCACCCCTAAGCTGTGATTGTATAAAGATACCGTCCATATTTTGGACTTTGGCACTTCTCGAAGGTGGTTACCCGACTGCTTAGAGATTTGTCCCGGCCGTAAATAAACGAATATTCGTTACTGACGTGTTCGAGTGTTTTACTTCTGGACTGACGATTAGATACGTGAAAGCGCAATTCACAATACCACTTCACCACACCGGCAGCAGAGAATATCACTTCACCACACCGGCAGCAGGGAATACCACTTCACCACACCGGCAGCGGGAAATACCACTTCACCGCACTGGCAGCAGGGAATACCACTTCACCACACCGGCAGAAGGGAATACCACTTCACCGCACCGGCAGCAGGGAATACCACCACCACACCGGCAGCAGGGAATACCACTTCACCGCACTGGCAGCAGGGAATACCACCACCATACCGGCAGAAGGGAAAACCACTTCACCACACCGGCAGCAGGGAATACCACTTCACCACACCGGCAGCAGGGAATACCACCACCACACCGGCAGCAGGGAATACCACCACCATACCGGCAGCGGGGAATACCACTTCACCACACCGGCAGCAGGGAATACCACCACCACACCGGCAGCAGGGAATACCACCACCACACCGGCAGAAGGGAATACCACTTCACCACACCGGCAGCAGGGAATACCACCACCACACCAGTAGCAGGGAATACCACATCGCCACACCGGCAGAAGGGAATACTACTTCACCACACCGGCAGCAGGGAATACCACTTCACCGCACTGGCAGTAGGGAATATCACTTCACCACACCGGCAGCAGGGAATACAACTTCACCACACCGGCAGCAGGGAATACCACCACCACACCGGCAGCGGGGAATACCACTTCACCACACCGGCAGCAGGGAATACCACCACCACACCGGCAGCGGGGAATACCACTTCACCACACCGGCAGAAGGGGATACCACTTCGCCACACCGGCAGCGGGGAATACCACTTCACCACACCGGCAGAAGGGGATACCACTTCGCCACACCGGCAGAAGGGAATACCACTTCACCACACCGGCAGAAGGGAATACCACTTCGCCACACCGGCAGAAGGGAATACCACCACCACACCGGCAGCAGGGATTACCACTTCACCACACCGGCAGAAGGGAATACCACTTCACCACACCGGCAGCAGGGAATACCACTTCACCACACCGGCAGCAGGGAATACCACTTCACCACACCGGCAGCAGGGAATACCACTTCACCACACCGGCAGCAGGGAATACCACTTCACCACACCGGCAGCAGGAAATACCACCACCACACCGGCAGCGTGGAATACCACTTCACCACACCGGCAGAAGGGGATACCACTTCGCCACACCGGCAGAAGGGAATACCACTTCGCCACACCGGCAGAAGGGAATACCACCACCACACCGGCAGCAGGGATTACCACTTCACCACACCGGCAGCAGGGAATACCACCACCACACCGGCAGCAGGGAATACCACTTCACCGCACCGGCAGCCGGGAATACCACTTCACCACACCGGCAGAAGGGAATACCACTTCACCACACCGGCAGCAGGGAATACCACTTCACCGCACCGGCAGCCGGGAATACCACTTCACCACACCGGCAGCAGGGAATACCACCACCACACCAGCAGCAGGGAATACCACTTCACCACACCGGCAGCAGGGAATACCACCACCACACCGGCAGCAGGGAATACCACCACCACACCGGTAGCGGGGAATACCACTTCACCACACCGGCAGCAGGGAATACCACCACCACAGCGGCAGCAGGGAATACCACTTCACCACACCGGCAGCAGGGAATACCACTTCACCACACCGGCAGAAGGGAATACCACTTCACCACGCCGGCAGAAGGGAATACCACTTCACCACACCGGCAGAAGCAGACAAATTTATGCACAAGCACGAGCTGGGACGGCAATGACACCGGGGGTGAACTCTCGTCCCATTGGTTAAAAAAGAAGAGGCTAATTGCGCGGGACAGATCTGTCTGCTCTTCGATCTGACAATGAGTCTCAGGAAGGAGGGGACGAGAACGGTAAGAAACAGAAAGGGATGGTGGAGGGGGGGGGGGGGGAAATGTCATGGTTGGGGGAAGGTACAGGTTGCACCTGGCAGGAAGGGGGTTGCACCACATTAGCGGGTGAGCAAGTACAGGGAAGTGCGGGCGAGAAGGGGGGGTTGCGGCACAACGGGGGGGGGGGAGAGTGGGGGGAAAACAGGGGGCACAATGGGGGGAGAGTGGGGGGAAACAGGGGGCACAACGGGGGGAGAGTGGGGGGAAAACAGGGGGGAGGGAGCTTGGGGTGGGAGGGTTGGAGAAGGGGGAGGGCGGGCAGGCCCAGGGGGAAAGTGAGGTGTCGGGGCTAGAATACTGGCTACTACAGATCGTACACGGCGACAACACAACCAAGGGTGCCACAAACAGCCATCTTGTGTGACCCCCAAACAAAGGGAAACACTGGAGTCCAGAGGCACATGCACCAGGTGAGTATGGTTGATCCCACAGGAGTGGGGGGGGGGGGGGGGGGAACAGAAACCCCCCATTAGGATTGTCACCTGGAACGTTAGGGGCTTAACGGCCCAGTGAAAAGATCCCGAGTCTTTACCCACCTGAGGAATATGAAAGCCGACATAGTCTTCCTCCAAGAGACACACCTGAGAGAGCAGGGCTGACTGCTGGTGGGACAGACCTACCATTCATGCGATGGGATAAGAGTCAGGGGGGTAGCCATACTGCTAAATAAGAGGTTGGTGATTACTGCCACAAGGATGGTTATGGACCCAGGGGGACGGTACATCATGGTTAGCGGTGCTCTGGCCAGGGCACCAGTGGTCCTAGTGAACATGTAAGTGCCCAACTTTTACACCATGGAATTCATGAAAAAGTCCATGGCAGAAATCCCCGATATAGACACACACGGACTCATCATGGGCAGGGTGGGGGACGGGGACGGGAGGGGACTTTAACTGTGTACAGGGCCCACGGACAGACAGATCAAACCCCAAATCAGGGGGGGAGAAAAAAAATCAAACATGGCGAAGGAACTAGACACGTTCGTGGAAGAGATGGGGCAGTAGAACCATGGAGGTTCACACACCCAGGGGAGAAGGAGTTTTCCTTCTTCTACCAGTTACATCGGGTCTACACCAGGATCGACATCTTTGTAGTGGGGAAATCGGTGCTTCCAGGGATAGGAGCGGAATACTCGGCGACCGTAATTTCCAATCATGCTCCACATTACATGGATGTTAGGTTACAGATCGGCCAGGCCCAACACACCCAAAGGAGGTTGGACACAGCCCTCCTTGCCGTAAAGGCATTTTACAAAACGATATTACAAGATATAAACGGGTATATTACCAACAACCAGAATTGGGAGGTCTCACCCTCCACCTTCTGGGAGGCGCTGAAGGCTGTGATCAGAAGAGAGATTATCACATACACAATGCTCAGAGACAGATAAGAGAGGGCGGCTAGGCAACAGCTAACCAACTCCATACCATAGGTGGCAATATTCCACGGCCCCAACCGTAGAGCTACTGGCGGAGAGGAAAAATTGCTACAAATGGACTTTGACCTGCTCTCCATAAGGAAAACAGTGAACCAACTCCGCCAGATGTTGGGGACCTTCTACGAACATGGAGACAAAGCCAGCCACCTTCTGGCCCACCAGCTGAGAAAGCAGCCAGCCACAAGGGAAAGATCTCAGGTTAAATACAGAAGCAGCAGGCAAAGATCAATGGGCCAACACGGTAGCATGGTGGTTAGCACAATTGCTTCACAGCTCCAGGGTCCCAGGTTCTATTCCCGGCTTGGGTCACTGTCTGTGTGGAGTCTGCACGTTCTCCCTGTGTCTGCGTGGGTTTCCTCCGGGTACTCCGGTTTCTTCCCACAGTACAAAGATGTGCAGGTTAGGTGGATTGGCCATGATAAATTGCCATTAGTGTCCAAAATTTCCCTTAGTGTTGGGTGGGGTTACTGGGTTATGGGGATAGGGTGGAGGTGTAGGTTTGGGTGAGAGCCGGTGCAGACTCGATGGGCCGAATGGCCTCCTTCTGCACTGTAAATTCTATGATTTCTATGATAAACCGTTGCAACCTACAGTGATATGCAGAAGCAAGTGTAAGTGTAAATATGTTTAGCCTCCAAGCAGTAGGTGTTAGGTAAGTATAGCACGTGACACGTGGGAGTCTTGAGGAGAGATCATCGTGGTTGGTCATGTTTGTATTAGTTCCAGTTTGATAGCATTAGTTTCCTACCTAGTTTACTATGCTATGATAAAACTGATTCGTCTTGAACTAGATGTTCTTAGTACACCGACTCAGTAATTGTTTCTGTACAAGAACATAACATGGTGCCAGGAGTAGTGATCAAAGATCAGAAATATGAACATTTGAAGGACATAGTCTTCAAATTTGGTGAAACAGTGCGACAAGGAAAACCTGGAATCTCATAGGAAATCTCTGAAAACGCAAAACCTGTGCAAGAAGAAAGTGGATACTTTAAAACTCCGAAACAACTTTGTGTAACCGGCAATGTTGATGCCAATTGGTGCACATTTAAACAACAGTTTACACTGTATGTAGCAGCTCTAGGATTGCAGGTGCAGCCAGATGAAAGAAAGATAGCGTTGTTGCTAACGGTAGCCGGCCCACAGGTGATTGAGATTTATAACACCTTCGTATATGAACAAGAGGACAATGGTAAAAGCTTCGATGCTGTCATCTAAAAATTTGACGAGCATTGCACATCGAAAAAGAATAAAACTTTTTGAGCGATACATATTTCGAACACGCATGCAGAAGATGAGCGAGTCCTTTGATAGATTTCTTACTGACCTCAAGTTGAAAGCACAACGTATAATTTTGCGGCTTTAAAATCTGCAATGATTCGAGATCAAATTGTCTTTGGAGTAAATGATGATAAGGTGCGTGAACTTCTCTTACAGGAGAATGAGCTTCAGTTAGAGGACACAATTAAGATTTGCCCCGCTCGTAAACGAGCTGAGCAACATATCAGCACATTGAAGAACAAAGTTTTGGCGCGAAAATTGGGAGCAATGCTGGCGCCATAGATGTTGTGATACACTCAAAAATTAAACATGGTCTCTGCAGCGGCGGCCATTTTAAATGCTCGGTAGAAGCAGCCATTACATGGAAAAGATGTGGAAACTGGCACCTACCGAGGCAATGTACAACTTATGGCAAAATTTGCACAAAGTGCAAAATAATGTTTCACAAGCAAGAAAGTTAGTGTAGGGAAGTCAATCAATACAATTTATGAAAATAACTTGGAAGGCACATTTTTATTGACGTAGACTCAGATGAAGACAGGACAAACATAGCCAAAAGGAATAAAATCTCACCTCCAAGAACAAAAATGATAATGGAATAGTGACAAAGGACAAATGGACAGTTTCTTTGTTGATAAATCAATTGCTTATCACTGTGAAGTTAGATTCAGGAGCAAGAGCAAACCTAATAAGCATCAGTGATATCAAGGCTGTGCAATTAAAACCGAGAATATTGAACAAACCAGTCTTCTCGAAGGACTATAATGGTCAGAGAATGGACACATTGGGAATGTGTGAATTGGACGCACAAGTAAAAGATAAAGTGCACAAAATTAAAATTCTCGATACTAGCTGAAGATTGTGAGTCATTATTAGATGGTGAAGTGTGTGAACCACTGGAACTGGTGAGAAGAGTGTATAACACTGACTGTGTACTGAGCACACAGAGTGGATCAGTGGGGTCCATTGTGCTGGCTTTTCCAGAAATATTCCAGGGTTTTGGTGTTTTACCTTTCACTGACAGGATTCAATTAAACAATGATGCTCAATCAGTGATGTATGTTCCGAGAAGAGTTCCAGCACCATTACGTGACCGTGTGAAAGCTGAATTAGACAGGATGACACATTTTGACGTTATAAAAAAGATTGAAGAGCCGACAGATTGGGTCAATTCGATGGTATGTGTAAAAAAAAGATACAATGATCTTCGAATATGTATGGATCCCAAAATTTAAATGCAAATATAAAACGGGAACACTATTCGATACCTAAAAGAGAGGAGATCACAAGTGAGGTATCTGGTGCAAAATATTTCAGCAAATCTGATGCTTCGCAAGGATTCTGGCAGCTCAAGCTAGATGAAGAAAGTACCAAGTATTGTACGTTCAATACTCCGTTTGGTAGATATTGCTTTCTTCATATTCCCTTTGGCATAATCTCAGCATCAGGAATATTCCACAGAGCGATGGAACATATTACTGAAGGCATTCAGGATGTTCGAGTATATGTCGATGACATCATCATTTGGGGTTCCACCCAAGAGGAACACAATGACAGGCTAATTAGGGTATTACAAAATTCAACAAAGCCAAATGTCAGTTTGGTGTAAATAAATAGCGTTCCTCGGAGAACGATTACCGGCTCAAGGAATAGAACCTGATGACATTAATAATAATCTTTGTTAGTGTCACAAGTAGGCTTACATTAACACTGCAATGAAGTTACTATGAAAAGCCTCTCGTTGCCACACTCCGTTACACTGAGGGAGAATTTAGAATGTCCAATTCACCTAACAGCATGTCTTTCTAGACTTGTGGGAGGAAACCGGAGCACCCGGAGGAAACCCACGCAGACACAGGGAGAAATTGCAGACTCCGCACAGACAAGCCTGGAATTGAACCTGGGTTCCTGGCGCTGTGAAGCAACAGTGCTAACCATTGTGCTTCCCATGCCGCCCATAAGATACAAGTCATCCTGAATATGCCTTGACCTACAGATTAAAAGGGAGTACTAAGAGTACTGGACATGATCAACTTCATTGGAAAGTTCATACCAAATCTCTCAGCAAAGACAGCAGGTCTCAGAGATATCCTGCAGAAAGTGAACATCACTTGGACTGAACAGTATGAACAAGAATGGATAAGACTAAAGAAAGCTCTAAAGACCACACCAGTATTAACATTTCTCGATCCAACAAAAACTACCCAAGATTTCAACAGATGCATTGAAGGATGGTCTGGGTGCAGTATTGCTGCAACAGGACAATGGTAGCCATTGGAAACCAGTGCCATGCTTCAAGATCTATGACAGAATCTGAATGTCTTTATGTACAAATAGAAAAAGAGAGTTTAGGGCTAGTGAATGGTTTGGAGAAATTCCGTAACTACCTATCTGGTCTACCTACTTTCATTGTCAAGACAGATCTAGCTCATCAGCAAATTGTGTAATCATGCACACAAAAGAACATTTGCACGACATGGAATACCTGAGTTAGTAATGAGTGGTAATTGACCATGCTTCACAGTAAAGAATGGCAGAAAGTTGCACAGCAATATGATTTTAAGCATTAACGTCAAGTCCATTATAACCGCAATCAAACGGCAAAGCAGAAATGGGGTTCAGATAGTCAAGCAATGACTGAGGAAGGCCATGGACAGTACAGATGATCCATATTTAGCACTGCTCAGTTACCGAACATCTCCATTAAGTTGTGGTTTATCGGCAGCAGAAATGTTGATGAATCTGAAACTACGAATAACTCTGCCATGCCAGACCGAGCAAAGGCTGAATGAGAAGATAAGGGATCAGATGGAATCTCAGAAAAAGAAACAAAAGGAATATTATGCCAAGTCTACCAGGAGTCTGAAACCTTTGAAACTGAATGACATGGTGAGAGTGGAGGATCCTGATGACTGGTCAAAACGTGCTAAGGTATTGCAGAAAACAGGTCCAAGGTCCTGTACTGTGATAACTGAGCAAGGACAGGTTTGAAGGGGGAATAGACGAGCACTCCTAAAAGTGAAGCAACCTGTTGCTGAACAGCGAGGTGAGGATGGATATGAAAGTTTACATTCATCGAAACCGACACAACCAGTGAACGGGTTAAATGTCAAAGTACAGAATGATGTTCAGAACAATGATACAATCACAGCAGATGGACCTACAGAATAATAATAATCATCTTTTTATTGTCACAAGTAGGCATACATTAACACTGCAATCAAGTTACTGTGAAAAGTCCCTAGTCTCCACATTCCGGCGCCTGTTCACGTACACAGAGGGAGAATTCTGAATTCAGAATGGCAGCCATGGAGTGAGAGGTCGCTTATTTGGTAGCTCCCACTCATGGTGGACCTTTGGAACCCTTTCCCCCGACTTATGGTGGATTTGATCGGCAAAGTAGGAGATTGATGAGGTGGAGGAGATGGATTCCCCACCAGTGTGTGGATTCATGGACCAGAAGTGGTCTGCAAAAGAGAGATTGTTGGGCAAAGAAGGGAGTGGAGTCTGCAGCACAGGAGAATATGGTGAAGGCTCAGGGACTGGGATTGCTGACCCAGTGGTCAATGGAGCAGCTGGTGGAATTCCTTCAGGAGAGCTTTGCCAAGCAAAGACAAGAGTACCTGGGCCAGATTTAAGACGGGGATTGACCGGGTGGAGCAAAGATTGGAAGCCCAGGGCCAGGCCATCCAGAAGGTGGACGAGGTGGTGGCTGAGTATGAGGACCAGCTAGCCGCGATGGCGGCGGAGATGGAGCTGATGAGGGACCACCAGAAAAGGCTGCAGAAGAAGGTGGAGGATCTGGAGAACAGGTCGCGTAGGCAGAATTGGAGGATCGTTGGCCTCCCGGATGGCAGCGCGGGATCGGACACAGGGGCATATGTGGCACGTATGTTCAAGAAGCTGCTGGGGGAAGGTGCATTTACTCGACCCTTGGAAGTGGACAGGGCGCACAGAGCGCTAGTGAGGAAGCCACGAATGAATGAGCAGCCGAGGGCGATGGTGATACGAATGAACTGGTTCCTGGATAAGGAACAGATCTTGGCCGTGGGCCAGGCAGACGAGGAGCTGTAAATGGGAGAATAATCAGCTGTGCATTTACCAAGACGTGGGCACAGAACTGGCCAAAAGAAGAGAGAGCTTCAACAAAGTTAAAACGGCCCTTTTCAAGAAGGGGGTGAAGTTCGGCATGTTGCACCCAGCTCGTTTGTGGGTCACGGATGAGGGTCAAGAACTTTATTTCAGATCGCCTGGGGAGGCAATGAACTTTGTTAAGGACAGGGCACTGGCAGGTAAGGAGGACATTGAACTTGTGGACGAGTAATTCTGTGCCTATGCTGCTAAATATATTTTCTTTTTGAGCTGTGTATGTAGTGTTTTGTACCTTTTTTTGGGCCGTTGCTCAGTTTTGTACGTGGGTGAACTTTGCTCATAATGGGGGATGGTGGGTGGAATTTCCTTCTTTGTGTTTGTTGGGTATTGTGATGTTTTGCATATGTATGTTCGAGCGGGGGGAGGAGGGAGATCAGTGGGGGGGTAGGATGCTTGGCGCCATGGGCGGGGGCTACCAGGTTAGCTGGGCGGGCTAGCTCGCGGAAGCACAGAGGGGGGCGAGTAGGTGACAAGTTTGATATGGGGGGTTGGTATTGTTGTTATGTTTGGGGGGCGAGGGGGGGGGAACAAACTGGAGGTCAATGACGGTGGGCGCCTGAGGGCGGACCTGAGGAGGCACGGGATGCGGGCTGGCCTAAGAAGGGTGATGGTTGATCAGGGGGGGGGGGGGGGGGGGTGACCAGGCTGATCACATGGAACGTGAGAGGGCTGAGTGTGCCGGTCAAGAGTGTTTAGTTATGCTCTTGACTTAGCATAAGCTGCTTCCTGATGTGCACTCTGACAAAGGAAGGTTCAGACTTGGAAATAGCTTTAACACATTTATTGAACTGTTAACGATTCTCCTACTTGGATTTGACTCTCCTGTTAATCCTGCTATAGTTACTCAGACTGACGAACCAGTCTGCTACAATCCAGGTGGTGGGTGTGATGTGTTTCAAATCAACCCTGTGTACACACTGAGAGTCTCCACTGGAAAGAAGAAGATCATGTGTGCTGTGTCCTTTTATATGGGTTGGTGTAATGCCCCCCTGTGGTAGTGTCACCTCTGTGTGCCCATTGGTCGTGTCCTATCTTACTGACCTATTGGTTGAATGTCTGTGTGTCATGTCTCTGGTGCTCCCTCTAGTGTCTAGCTAGTTTTCGTGTATTAACATTAACCCCTTGTGTATTTACAGTGATGCACATCACCACAAAGAGGGCTCGTGTGATCTCGCATCTGAAGAGGCTGAAGGTGGACGTGGCAATGCTGCAGGAGACACACCTGAGGGTAGTGGATCAGACTAGGCTGAGGAAGGGCAGGTATTTCATTCAGGGCTAGACTCTAAAATTAGAGGGTTTGCGATCTTGATCAATAAGCAGGTGTCATTTGAGGTAGGGAATAATGTGGCAGACTCAGGGAGTAGGTATGCTATGGTGAGTGGGAAGCTGGAGCGGATGCCGGTGGTATTAGTGAATATCTAAGCACCAAACTGGGACAACGCGGAGTTTACATGTCGGGTGTTGGGGAAGATCCCGGACCTGGACTTACATAGGCTGATCATGGCATGGGACTTTAATGCGGTCATTGATCTGAGGTTGGATCAGTAGAGTTCAAGGAACTAAAGGGGTTTATGGAACAGTTGGGGGGGGTTGGGGGTTGGGTAGATCCGTGGAGGTTCGCATGGTCAAGAGCGAAGGAGTTTTCTTTTTCTCCCATGTTCACAAAGTGTACCGTACTGTTTTCATTTTGAACAGGGCTTTGCTGGCGGGGATGGTAGATGCCGAGTATTCGGCGATTGTTGTGTCGGACCATGCCCCACACTGGGTGGATTTACGGGTGAGCAAGGAGGGGGGTCAGCCTGCAATGGAGATTGGATGTAGGACTGTTAGCGAATGAGGGAGTGTGCGGACGGGTGGGGGAGGCCATCCAGAATTATTTGGAGATCAATGACACAGGGGAGGTTTCGGCAGCGACAGTGTGGGAGGCGCTGAAGGCAGTGGTTAGGGGGGAGCTAATTTTGATACGGGCTCATAGGGAAAAGGTGAAGCAGGCAGAGATGGATAGGCTGGTTAGGGAGATACTCCGGGTGGATAGAAGGTATTCTCAAGCCCTGGAGGCGGGACTGTTGAAGGAGCGGCAGATGCTGCAGATGGAGTTTGGTCTGATATCCACAGGGAAGGCGGTGGGGCAGTTGAGGAAGGCGAGGGGGTCGGTATATGAGTATGGTGCTGGCACACCAGCTAAGGGTGAGGGAGACAGGAAGAGTAAAGGACAGAGGAGGGAATACGGTCTTGGACCCAGCGGGGGGGTGAACGGGGTGTTCAGGGAGTTTTACAGTCGGCTGTATGAGTTGGAGACCCCAGCTGGGGTGGAGGGGATGAGGCAGTTTTTGGAAGGGTAGAAGTTTCCGAAGGTGGAGGAAGGGTTGGGAGCCCCGATCGGGATTGTAGAAGTAGTAGAGGGATTGGAGGACATGCAGTTGGGGAAGGCCCCGGGACCAGATGGTTACCGAACTGGAATTTTATAAGAAGTTTTCTGGGATGGTGGGCCTGCTGCTGGAAAGAGCATTTAATGAGACAAGGGAGTGAGGTGCCCTTCCCCCCCAACAATGTCACAGGCTTCGATCTCATTGATCCTGAAGCGGGTGAAGGACCTAGAGCAATGCGAGACATTCAGATCAATCTCCCTACTGAATGTTGATGCCAAATCGCTGGCCAAAATTCTAGCCTCGAGGATACAGGACTGTTCCGGGGGTGATAGGGGAAGACCAGGTGGGGTTTGTCAAAGGCAGGCAAGGTAACGGCCAAAGTTTGAAGGCTCCTGAATGTGACCATGATGCCCGCCGAGGGAGAGGGTGGGAGGGGGGGTCACCATGGATACGGAGAAGGCCTATGACCGGATGGAGTGGAATTATCTGTGGGAGGTCCTGGGACGGTTTGTGTTTGGGCAGGGCTTTGTTGATTGGGTTCAGTTGCTGTACCAGGCACCGGTGGCAAGTGTGCAGACAAACCGGGTGAACTCAAACTACTTTAGACTGCATCGGGGGACGAGGCAAGGATGTCCCCTCTCCCCACTGTTGTTTGCCTTGGCTATAGAGCCATCGGCGATGGCGCTGAGAGCGTCGAAGGACAGGAAGGGGCTAGCCCGGTGGGGGGGGGGGGGGGGGGGGGGGAGTTGGATCACAGGGTCTCGCTGTACGCAGACAACCTACTCCTGTATATTTCTGACCCGTATAGGGGGGGATGGGATAGGTTATGTGGATATTAGGGGAATTTGGCCGGTTCTCGGGGTACAAATTGAATATGGGTAAGAGCGAGGTTTTTGTGATCCAGGCGAGGGGGCAGGAGAGGAGGCGAGGGGGCAGGAGAGGAGGCAGGAGTGGAGGCGAGGGGGCAGGAGAGGAGGCGAGGGGGCAGGAGAGGAGGTGAGGGGGCAGGAGAGGAGGTGAGGGGGCAGGAGAGGAGGCGAGGTGGCAGGAGAGGAGGTGAGGGGGCAGGAGAGGAGGCGAGGGGGCAGGAGAGGAGGCAGGAGAGGAGGCGAGGGGGCAGGAGAGGAGGCGAGGGGGCAGGAGAGGAGACGAGGTGGCAGGAGAGGAGGTGAGGGGGCAGGAGAGGAGGCGAGGTGGCAGGAGAGGAGGTGAGGGGGCAGGAGAGGAGGCAAGGGGGCAGGAGAGGAGGCGAGGGGGCAGGAGAGGAGGCGAGGTGGCAGGAGAGGAGGCAAGGTGGCAGGAGAGGAGGCGAGGTGGCAGGAGAAGAGGCAAGGTGGCAGGAGAGGAGGCGAGGTGGCAGGAGAGGAGGTGAGGGGGCAGGAGAGGAGGTGAGGGGGCAGGAGAGGAGGCGAGGTGGCAGGAGAGGAGGGGAGGTGGCAGGAGAGGAGGTGAGGGGGCAGGAGAGGAGGCGAGGTGGCAGGAGAGGAGGTGAGGGGGCAGGAGAGGAGGTGAGGGGGCAGGAGAGGAGGCGAGGTGGCAGGAGAGGAGGCTGGGGGAGCAGCCTTTCAAAGTGGTGGGAGTGAGTTTTTGCTACTTGCGAATTCAGGTGGCACGGGGATGGGAGCAGCTACAAAAATCAAATCTGGCCCAGTTAGTTGAGCAAATGAAGGAGGATTTCCGGAGGTGGGACATGCTCCCGTTGTCACTGGCGGGGTGGGTACAGACTAAAAATGACAGTCCTCCCCAGATTTTTGTTTGTTTTCCAATGCCTCTATAATTTGATACCAAAGGCCTTTTTTAAGCGGGTAAATAGGGTGATATTTCTGTTTGTGTGGGCGGGTAAAACCCTGCGAGAAAAGACAGTGGTGCCGGGGGTGTGTGTGTGTGTGTGTGATGGGGGGGGGGGGGGGGGGGGGGGGGGGGCTGGCACTGCCGAACTTTAGGAATTACTACTGGACGGCAAATATAGCCATGATTAGGAAGTGGGTAGTGGAGAAGGGGTCGGTGTGGAAGCGGGTGGAGACGGCCTCATGTAAGGGTACAAGTTTGGGGGCATTGGTAACGGCTCCTCTGCCGTTCTCGCCGGCCCGGTACTCCGCAAGACCGGTGGTAGTGGCGGCTCTGAGAGTCTGGGGCAGTGGCGGAAGCTTTTGGGAGTGGACGGTGCGTCGGTGTGGGCTCCAGTTTGTGGTAATCACCAGTTTGTACCGGGGAGGATGGATGAGGGGTTTCGGAGGTGGGAACGAACAGGGAGTGAGAGGCTGGGGGATCTGTCTATTGATGGCAGCTTTCCCTGTTTGGAGGATCTGGAAGAGGAGTTTGAATTGCCGGGAGGGAATGGGTTTCGGTATCTGTAGCTGAGGGATTTTGTGCAAAGGCAGGTTTCGACCTTTCCGCTTCTACCATCGCAGGGGATACAGGATAAGGTAGTCTCTAGGATGGGAGTGGGGAAGGGGAAGGTATCGGAAATCTATAAAGAACTTAGTAATGGGAGGAAACCCAGATGGATGAGTTAAAGCGTAAATGGGAAGATGAGCTGGGAAGGGAGTTAGAGGCGGGTCTGTGGGAGGATGTCCTGAGCAGAATCAACACGTCCTCATCATTATTACATAGAATTTACAGTGCAGAAGGAGGCCATTCGGCCCATCGAGTGTGCACCGGCTCCTGGAAAGAGCACCCTACCCAAGGTTAACACCTCCACCCTATCCCCATAACCCAGTAACCCCACCCAACACTAAGGGCAATTTTGGACACTAAGGGGCAATTTAGCAGGGCCAATCCACCTAATCTGCACATCTTTGGACTGTGGGAGGAAACCAGAGCACCCGGGGGAAACCCACGCACACACGGGGAGGATGTGCAGATTCCGCACAGACAGTGACCCAAGCCGGAATTGAACCTGGGACCCTGTGAAGCGATTGTGCTATCCACAATGCTACCGTGCTGCCCGTGTGCCAGGCTCAGCCCCTGATACAATTCAAGGTGGTTCACTGGGCACACATGACGGTGGCCCGGATGAGCAGGTTTTTTGGAGTGCAGGATAGGTGTATGAGGTGTGCAGGAGGGCCCACAAATCATGTCCACAAGGTTTGGGCACGTCTGAAGCTTGGGGGATTCAGGCAGAGATTTGCGGATGTCATGTCCACGGTACTAAAAACGAGGGTGGCACCGAATCCAGAGGTGGCGATTTCGGGAGTGTCGAAAGACCCGGGAGACCAGGGGGCAAGAGAGGCTGACATCTTGGTCTTTGCCTCCTTGGGAGCCCAGAGGCAGATATGATTGGCATGGGGAGACTCAAAGCCCCCGAAATCGGGGATATGGGTTAGTGACATGGCCGGGTTTCTCAGGCTTGAGAAAATGAAGTTCGCTCTGCGAGGATCAACGTTAGGGTTCGTCAGGAGGTGGCAGCCGTTTATCAACTTCTTCGGGGAAAATTAAACTGTTAGCAGATACAATAAGGGGGAGGTTAGGGGTAAGGGGGGGGGGGTAGGGGGGAATTAGGCTAGTTTTGGTCTAGATTGGACAGGAACAGTGGGAGATGGAGGAATGTGTTATGCACTGAATTATATTTACATTTGCATTTGTATCTTTTATTGTCATAAAACCATAAATACCTTAATATAAAATGTTTGTAAAAAAAAAATGATGCCCTTGGAGGGACGGAGGTGGCAGCCGCTATGGACATGGAGGAGGCCTTTGATTGGGTAGAATGGGAATATTTGTCGGAGGTACTGGGACAGTTCGGTTCAGGTAAGGGTTTGTGGATTGGGTCCGGTTGTTGTATCGGGCGGCGGTAGCAAGTGTAAGGACGAATCAGGTAAGTTTGGGGTATTTCGGGCTGCATTGTGGGACAAGGCAGGTTTCTCACTCTCCCCATTGTTTGCATTTGTGATAGAGCCACTGGTAATGGCACTGAGAGCTTCAAGAAGCTGGCAGGGCATAGTGCAGGGGAGGGGGCTGGATCACAGGGTCTCGCTATATGTGGACATAGAACATAGAACATAGAACAGTACAGCACAGAACAGGCCCTTCGGCCCTCAATGTTGTGCCGAGCCATGATCACCCTACTCAAACTCACGTATCCACCCTATACCCGTAACCCAACAACCCCCCCCTTAACCTTACTTTTATTAGGACACTACGGGCAATTTAGCATGGCCAATCCACCTAACCCGCACATCTTTGGACTGTGGGAGGAAACCGGAGCACCCAGAGGAAACCCACGCACACAGGGGGAGGACGTGCAGACTCCACACAGACAGTGACCCAGCCGGGAATCGAACCTGGGACCCTGGAGCTGTGAAGCATTTATGCTAACCACCATGCTACCCTGCCGCCCTGTTGCTTTACAGACCGGATCCATTGAAATTATTGGAGGGATCGTGGACATTTTAGTGGAATTCGGGCGGTTTTCCGGGTAAAGTGAAACTTCGGGAAGAGTGAGGTCTTTCCGATCCAGGCGAGGGGGCAGGAGAGGAGATTGGGTGAGCTGCCATTTAAGGTAGTGGGGGTGAGTTTCCGGTATCAGGGCATCCAGGTGGAGTGGGGGTGGGAGCAGCTACATAAATTGAATTTGGCACAGTTGGTGGAGCAGATGAAGGGTGATTTTAAGAGGTGTGACGTGCTCCCATTGTCATTGGCGAGGGTAGGGTTTTGGAGATCTATAAGGTGTTAATGGACTGGGAGGGAGCCCCGATAGGAGACGTTAAGTGGAAGTTGGAGGGAGAGCTGGGGAGTGAGGTGGAGGCAGGGTATGGAAGCAGGGTCTGAGGAGGGTGAATGCATCTTCTTTGCGTGTTGGGCTTAGCCTTATTCAATTTAAGGTACTCCATATGGCGGTGGGCAGAATGAGCAGGTTTTTTGAGGGGGTGGGGGATAGGGGTGGGCGGTGTATGGGGGGACCTGCGAACCATATTCACATGTTCTGGGCCTGTCCGAAGCTGGAGGGATTCTGACGAGGGTTCGCTGGTGTGATGTCTGAGGTGTTGAGGGCGAAGTCCCAAGTCCAGAAGTGGCGATTTGTGGAGTGTCGGAAGAACCGGAGTCCAGGGGGGGGAGAGAGGCCGATCTTTTCGCCTTTGCCTCTCTGGTAACCCGGAGACAGATCTCGCTGGCAGGGAGGGAATCGGGGTTGCCAAAACCGGGGGTGTGGGTCAGCGCCCTCGCGAAATTCCTTCGGTTAGAAAAAATTAAGTTCACCTTGAAAGGGTCTGTGGAGGGTTTGCCCGGAGATGGAAACCGTTTATCGACTTCTTCAAGGATAGTTAAGAAGTCAGCAGTAGGGGGGGGGGGTTAGAAAATGGTGGCAGGGAGAATGGAGGGGAATGGCAGGGAGGGTTTGTTAGGCAATTTCCTGTTCTCTTTTTGGTTTTGGTTGTGCTTGTTGTATGTATACAGTATAAATGCCTCACTATAAACATTTATAAAAAAAAAAGAACTGGGGGAAGTCATGGAGAGCATCAACTCCATGCAGGCAGGGTAGACGTTGGGACCAGATGGATTCCCGGCGGACTTCCAGAAAACATTTGCAACAGCACTGGCCCCACATTTGCGGGAGATGTTCGCATACTCACTAGTAAGGGGCTCCCAGCCACCAACAGTAGCACAAGCATCAATATAGTTCATACTTGTGGTGAACGTATTATAGTAACCATTCACCACTGTACTACATTGGACCATGGTGTTGCACATGTGGGCTCCACCTATGGACCATTGTACTGTACTACACTGATTGTATCATGTTGGTGCCATTGTGGGCTCCGCCCCTGGCTCCGCCCCCTTGAGGGGAGGTATAAAGAGCAGCTTACCCTGTAGGCGGCTCTCATTGTAGAGCAGTAGCAGGCAGGCACGGTTCTAGTCGATTAAAGCCACTGTTCACTTCAACTCTCTGTCTCGTGTGAATTGATGGCTGCATCAATAAACAACAAGGACAAAGACTCGACTGAGTGCGGGTCCTCCAGACCCATTCTCGCTGCTCAATGTAGACTCAAAGATCCTGGCGAAGGCCTTGGTGAGGTGGCTAGAGAGTGGCATTCCAGAGGTAAGTCGCGGAAGATCAGAGGGGCTTTTCAAGGGTAGGCAGCTAACATCGAAATTCAGGGGCCTGCTGAATATGACCCCATCCGAGGAGAGAACATTTGAAGTGATCATCTCCCCGGATGCAGAAAAGACCGTCGACAGAATCGAGTGGAGGCTTGGACCAGGATTCCTGCCTGGGTGAAACTCCTGTACAACGTTCCCATAGAGAGCGTACGGACAAACACCACCAGCTCTAAATACTTCCAGCTGCACAGAGGCACGAGGCCCAGGTTCCTCTTCCTGTTCAGATCCCTCCCGATCTACAGCCCCAAAGCCTTTTTCAACATGGTCAACAAACTAATCATGGCATTTGTGTGGCGGGGGGTGGAGGGGGAAGAGATCCCGAAGATCCAAAGGAAGGTCCTACAAAGGAATGGAAGGATGGGTGGCCTGGGCCCTCCCAAACCTACAATCAAGAGTGAGGGGATGGATGAAGGAACCGGGAGCAGCGTGGGCAAAGATAGAGGACAGTTCCTGCTCAAGGACATCCCTCTGAGCCCTCATCACAGCCGCTCTCCTACCCCTCCCGGCCAAATACCCAAGAAGCCCAATAGTGGTAGCCACGCTCCAAATTTGGCATCAAATGAGGCAACACTTTGGCCTAACCAGAGGGCAGCACGGTAGCACAGTGGTTGGCACAGTTGCTTCACACCTCTAGTGTCCCAGGTCTAATTCCCAGCTGGGTCACTGTCTGTGCGGAGTCTGTATGGTCTCCTCGTGTCTGCGTGGGTTTCTCCCACAGTCCAAAGATGTGCAGGTTAGGTGAATTGGCCATGGTAAATTGTCCTTAGTGACCAAAAAGGTTGAGTGGGGTTACTGGGATAGAGTGGAGGTGTGGGAAATCCTCCGGAGTCTCGCTTCTGTCCTGGCTGACAACACCGGGGTCTGTCCTCCTCCGGAAACACGTGAGGAGCCATCAGTCCGACCCCCTGGTTGAGAGGGTCCAGCTCCTACAAGACGGCCGACAAGATACAATCTCCCTCCGGGATCTGGCACCCGCCGGTTACCCAGCGACCTTCACCCCCCACACCGAACATCGCCCCTGTCCCTACACCGCCTACACACCCCCTCCCCCATCGCCGACCCACCGTGATGAAGCTCCAGACGACACGCTCCAAGAGTCAACGAGCCCAACACCTGTGCCCGCAGCGACAAGTTCAACACCCGTGCCCGCAGCAAAGCCAGAGCTGAGGCGATCACGGAGAACGATCAAGGCGCCGGACAGGCTTGATCTGTGAGCCCACTTCACCCCTGCTGGACTTCAATTTTTTTTTTTTTGGGACGTCAATTTTTTAACAGGTGGTGAATGTGGTGAACGTATTGCTGCTAAAATTCACCACTGTATTGCACTGTATTACGTTGATGTCCTTGTGGGCTCTGCCCGTGGCTCCGCCCCCTCGGGGGTGGTATATAAAACTGCAGCTTGTCGGCGGCACTCAGTACAGAGCAGTCACAGGCAGGCACAGATCTAGCTGATTAAAACCATTGTTCACTTCTACTAACCGTCTCGTGTGAATTGATGGTTGCATCACTCCTGACAGACAGTGACCCAAGCCAGGAATCGAACCTTGGGACTCTGGAGCTGTGAAGCAACTGTGCTAACCACCGTGCTACCATGCTGCCCATATGAAAGAGCCTTTTGATAAAAGAGCCTTTGCCTCCCTGATCACCCGCCGGAGAATCCTGCTCGGTTGGCGATCAGCAGCGCCATTCAAGGCTGCAGATTGGCCGGCAGACCTGGCAGAATTTCTCCAAATGGAGAAAATAAAATGTTTCCATCCGGGGGTTGGAAGAGGGCTTCCACAGGACATGTTCCAAGATCTGTCCATAGCCAGCAAACAATAGAGCAGGGGAGGAAGCATGGACAAGCCACGGGGCAGGGAGGAACGAAAAAGGGGGGGGGGGTGGCGAGGTGGAGGGAGGGGGTGAAGGCAAGCAAAGAGAACGCAAGGAACAAAGGACAAAGCCGCAGGGGACTGGGCAAGGTGGAGCCCAAACCAAACTGTAAATAGACACTTGGCAGTACGTGCTGTGGCCATACTGGGGACTGTAACATATGTATGCTGGCTAAAGGGGTGTCACAGCCATAGTGGGAGGGAAGACACTGGATTGGAAAGAGATGTGTTGGCTTCAGTTTCTCTTTTCCATTTTCATTTTTGCTGCGGTTTTGTAATTTGTAATTTATGAATTGTTGAATATAAAATATGAAAATCCAATGAAAGCATTTCTATTTCTTTATTTAATTTTTAATAAATTCAGAGGGCTTAATTTAGTTTTTCAATTAAGGGGCAATTTAACATGTCCAATTTACCGACCTGCACATCTTTGGGTTGTGGGGGTGAAACCCACGCAAAAACACTGGGAGAAATGTGCAAACTCCACACGGACAGTGATCCGGGGCCGGGATCGTACCTGGGATTTGGCGCCATGAGGCAGCAGTGCCAACCACTGTGCCACCGTGCTGTTCTGAAAACATTAAAAAAAAATACTGTGGTTACCAGATGTGATGATATGATCTGCATACTCGTCTGCCATTGGGCCAGAACGTCGGCTTACCATTGGCCCTGGTCGGTCATGTGCCTCTCGACCGATTGGCCGAGAGGCTGAGTTAACCACGCCTCTATTAACGAGGTATAAATGTTCAAACACCTGACGATCGTCCCTTTCCACTGTAGACGATCGCAGAGCTGTGTTCTAGTTAATTAAAGCCAGACTTTGGTAAATCACTCGCCTCGCGTGCAATCGATGGTACATCAATTTAATTAACTACGACTTTGAAGATGGAGTTCCGCATGAAGCCCGAATGCCTCCGCATCAGCCCGCAAACTCCGAACTCTGCTGAACTTTTCCAACTCTGGCTGACTTGCCTTGAAGGGTTCCTAGCATCTACAACCACCCCCCCCCCCACCGGGGCACAGAAGCTGCACGTCCTCCACTCCAGCGTGGGTATTGACGCTTATGCCATAATCAAAGAGGAAACGGATTTTGATGACGCTATACAAAAGCTAAAAGGACAATTCATCAAACCGATCAACAGGGTATTCGCTCGACATCTGCTGGCCACCAGAAAGCAGGTCCCCGGTGAGTCTCTAGACCAATACGCCCGGGCCCTCTATGCCCTGGGGCGAGGTTGCGCCTGTGTAGCGGTGTCCGCTACAGAGCACATGGAGCTCCTCATCAGAGACGCTTACGTGGCTGGGATGCTGTCTCCCATGATCCGCCAGCGGATGCTGGAAAGAGACGAACTCAGTTTAACGGAGACGCTGACTCTCTCCGCCTCCCTGGAGGTCACAGATCTAAGCGCTCGCACCTATGACCCTGGCCAGGCCGCCTCCTGGCACGTTTCCCACCAGCCACCCGCCGCTCCCGGCCTCCCTCAGGCTTGTGCCGCGGGGCGCCCCGATAAATCCGCGGGGCCCCGCTGCTACTTTTGTGGGTACGCTAAACACCCTCGCTCGCGCTGCCCAGCCCGCTCCGCCCTCTGTAAGAGCTGCGGGAAGAAGGGCCACTACTCCACGGTCTGCCAGGCCAAAACGCTGGCTGCAGCGCTTCTGGAAGCTGCACAGCACTCTCCCCCCCTCCCCCAGGCCTCTGCAAACGGCCTGTGTGCCTCCCTCTCTCCCCCAGGTCCGCCCCAGCTGCTCCCGACTCGCGCCCCGCCGGCCGACATGCGCACCTCCCCGGCCCCTCCAGGCCTCTGCCTGCCCGCCGCGCACGTTTCTCCCCCCCGCCCCCGGGCCCCGGCGCCCGACCGGCTCGCCTCTCCGGGCCCCCCCGGTCCCTGCCTGCCCGCAGCGGCCCTGCTTCCCTCGCTCCCGGACCCCGGCTCCCCCCACCCCGGGCCCCGGCGCCCGACCGGCTCGCCTCTCCGGGCCCCCCCGGTCCCTGCCTGCCCGCAGCGCGACTCGGCTCCCCCCCGCACCCGGCCCGCGCGCCTTACCTCCGCCCACAGCTGATGCACCTAGCCGGCGTCCTGGAGCCGGCTTCCGCATCCCCACAGCTGATGCACCTAGCCGGCGTCCTGGAGCCGGCTTCCGCATCCCCACAGCTGATGCACCTAGCCGGCGTCCTGGAGCCGCCTTGTGCATCCCCACAGCTGATGCACCTAGCCGGCGTCCTGGAGCCGGCTTCCGCATCCCCACAGCTGATGCCGGTCACTCACCTCTTGGAGCCGGCCTGCGCGCCTCTCCGCTCACAGCGCCGGCAATGCTAGCTCCGCCTCCAGCGGCCACGAGGGCTTCCTGGGCGCCGCCATCTTGGGCTGCCGAACCCACGTGCGGGTCCTGGGCGCCGCCATCTTGGGGCCCCGACCCCACGTGCGGATACTGGGCGCCGCCATCTTGGGGAACAGACCTCACATATGGATCCTGGCCACCGACTTCCACATCTGCCACGCAAGGTCCCTCCAGCATCGACTCGGACGGCGACGACGGATTTTCTCCACGGCTCGCGGCCGTTCAACTCGACCACTCTCATCCACGCACGCTCGCCAAAACGACTACGCTGATCCACCTCAACGACCACGAGACGGGCTGCCTGCTGGACTCCGGGAGCACGGAAAGCTTCGTTCACCCTGACACGGTAAGACGCTGCGCGCTCCCTGTCCATCCCGTAACACGCAAAATCGGTTTAGCCTCAGGTTCGCACTCCGTCCACATCACCGGGTGCTGCATCGCGGACCTCACGGTCCAAAGGAAGGTTTTTAAAAATTATAAATTCCTTGTCCTCCCTGACCTTTGCGCACCGGCACTCCTAGGACTGGACTTCCAGTGCAACTTGCAGAGCTTGACCTTTCAATTCGGCGGCCCTATACCCACCCTCACTGTCTGCAGCCTCGCGTCCCTCAAAGTGGACCCTCCCTCCCTGTTTGCTAACCTCACCCCCGATTGCAAACCCGTCACCACACGGAGCAGACGGTACAGCGCCCAGGACCGATCCTTCATCAGGTCCGAGGTCCAGAGGTTGCTGACGGAAGGGGTCATTGAGGCCAGCAACAGTCCCTGGCGAGCCCAAGTGCTGGTGGTCCGGACGGGGGAGAAAAACCGGATGGTCATCGATTACAGCCAAACCATCAATCGGTTTACGCAACTGGACGCGTATCCTCTTCCCCGTATTTCTACCATGGTAAACGAGATCACGACATACAAGGTCTTCTCAACTGTGGACCTTAAGTCCGCTTACCACCAGCTCCCCATCCGCGCGAGTGACCGACTGTACACCGCGTTCGAGGCTGACGGGCGCCTCTACCACTTCCTTAGGGTTCCGTTTGGTGTCACAAATGGGGTCTCGGTCTTCCAACGGGAGATGGACCGAATGGTCGACAAGTACGGATTACAGGCTACCTTCCCGTACCTTGATAATGTCACCATCTGCGGCCACGACCAGCAGGACCATGACGCCAACCTCCAGAAATTCCTCCAAACCGCAAAACTCCTTAACCTCACATACAATAAGGATAAATGCGTGTTCAGCACCGACCGCCTAGCCATCCTCGGCTACGTAGTGCGTAACGGAGTGATAGGCCCCGACCCCGAACGCATGCGCCCCCTGATGGAACTCCCTCTCCCCAATACCCCCAAATCCCTCAAACGCTGCCTGGGGTTTTTCGCATACTACGCTCAATGGGTTCCCAACTACGCGGACAAGGCCCGTCCCCTCATGCAAACCACGACCTTCCCACCGTCGACGGAGGCCTGCCAGGCCTTTAGCCGCATCAAAGCGGACATCGCAAAGGCCACGATGCGCGCCATCGACGAGGCCCTCCCCTTCCAGGTCGAGAGCGACGCTTCAGAAGTAGCTCTGGCGGCCACCCTGAACCAAGCGGGCAGACCCGTGGCCTTCTCCAGAACCCTCCAGGCTTCCGAACTCCGCCACCCCTCTGTGGAAAAGGAAGCCCAGGCCATAGTCGAAGCCGTGCGACATTGGAGGCACTATTTGGCCGGCAGGAGGTTTACCCTCCTCACAGACCAACGGTCAGTAGCCTTCATGTTTGATAATGCACAAAGGGGCAAGATCAAAAATGACAAGATTTTACGGTGGCGGATCGAGTTGTCCACGTACAACTATGATATCTTGTATCGTCCTGGGAAGCTCAATGAGCCTCCTGATGCCCTGTCCCGCGGTACCTGCGCCAGCGCGCAGATAGACCGCCTCCGCTCCCTCCACGCAGACCTCTGCCATCCAGGAGTGACCCGCCTACACCACTTCATTAAGGCCCGCAACCTGCCCTACTCCATCGAGGAAGTCAGGTCAGTAACCCATGACTGCCACATCTGCGCCGAGTGCAAACCGCACTTCTACCGCCCCGAGCGCGCACACCTGATCAAAGCATCCCGCCCCTTCAAACGTCTTAGCATTGACTTCAAGGGGCCCCTTCCCTCTAACAACCGCAACATTTACTTCCTGGCGGTTATCGACGAACACTCCCGCTTCCCCTTCGCCATTCCCTGTCCTGACATGACCACATCGACTGTCATTAAGGCCCTACTCTCCATCTTCTCACTGTTCGGCTACCCCGCGTACATTCACAGCGATCGGGGGTCCTCATTTATGAGCGACGAGCTGCGTCAAATCCTGCTCAACAGGGGCATCGCCTCTAGCAGGACGACCAGCTATAACCCCCTGGGTAACAGACAGGTCGAGCGGGAGAATGGTACCATCTGGAAGACCATACTACTGGCCCTCCAGTCTAGAAATCTCCCTATTTCCCGATGGCAAGAGGTGCTCCCCGATGCACTGCACTTTATCCGCTCACTCCTCTGTACTGCAACTAATCAGACACCCCATGAACGTCTTCTTGTTTTCCCCAGGAAGTCGTCCTCCGGATCCCCTCTCCCGACGTGGCTGGTCACCCCCGGGCCCATCTTGCTCCGGAAGCATGTGCGGGTACACAAGTCCGACCCGTTGGTTGAGCATGTCCAGTTACTCCACGCTAACCCGCAGTACGCGTATATGGAGTACCCCGACGGTCGGCAGGACACGGTCTCCCTCCGGGACCTGGCACCCGCCGGCGTGCGGCCCCCCCCCCCACCACAGACCCCCCGTCCCCTTTTTCACCCCAGCACCCCACTCAGCTTCCCCATCCCTCATCCATGGCGTCTCCGCGGCCAGCTCAGGTGACGGAGACTACTCGAAGTCTATCGCTCCCGGACTCCAGGACATCAGCAGGACCATCAGCCGATCCGACGACAACTCCTCCACTACGGCGCTCGGCCAGGATGTCAAGGACCACCAAAAGACTGATCGAATCCTTCTAGAGTTCTAAGCCCCATGGACTTTCTTTTGTAAATATTGTTATGTCTGGGCCAGTGGCAAGCCCCCAAATTTGATAAGGGTACGGAGAGAAAATTATTCTCCCGACGGCTACTCATATCATCAGTTCTCCCCCCCCCCCCCACCCTGGGTCTCGTTCACACCCCCCCCCCCCCCCCGCCTTCCTTCTCCGTAAGGGGTGAATGTGATGATATGATCTGCATACTCGTCTGCCATTGGGCCAGAACGTCGGCTTACCATTGGCCCTGGTCGGTCATGTGCCTCTCGACCGATTGGCCGAGAGGCTGAGTTAACCACGCCTCTATTAACGAGGTATAAATGCTCAAACACCTGACGATCGTCCCTTTCCACTGTAGACGATCGCAGAGCTGTGTTCTAGTTAATTAAAGCCAGACTTTGGTAAATCACTCGCCTCGCGTGCAATCGATGGTACATCACCAGAGTAGGTCAGAGGCTGGGAATCCTGTGGAGAGTAACTCACCTCCTGACTCCCCCCAAAGCCCGCCCACCATCTACAAGGACACAAGTCAGGAGTGTGATGGGAAACTCTCCCACTTGCCTGGACGAGTGCAGCTCCCAACAACATTCGAGAAGCTCGACAACATCCAGGACAAAGCAGTCCGGCTTGACTGACACGCTAACCACAAATATTCACTCCCTCCTCACTGACGCACAGCGGCAGTCATGTGTAATGTCTATAAGATGCACCGCAGCGACTCGCCAAGGCTTCTTTAACAACACCTTCCAAACCCTCCACCACTACCGTCAAGAAGGACAAGGGGGGGGGGGGGTGGTCAGCACATACATGGGGAACACCCACCAGCTGCAAAGATCCCCTTCCAAGCCCCACACACACCATCCCCACTGGCAAATATACTGACCCTTCACTGTCACTGGGTCAGAATCCTGGAGCTTCCTCCCTAACAGCGCCATGGATGTACCTACACAACGCAGGGACTGCAGCGAGTCCAAGATGGCGGCTCACCCACCATCTTCTCAAGGGGGGCAATTAGGGGTGGGGGGATAAACGTACCAACACATTCTAACCGGTCCCTGGAGATGCGCTCTCTCCCCGAGGAATGAGTTACCTGTGATCACGTCAAGATGTATTTTTGCGCGAGCTTCATAAGCCTTGAATCTGAATTCACACACGAAATAGCCGACGTCCCCAGGCTGAACGTTGGAGACAGTGAGCGAGAAGTTTCCAGAATGCCACTTGCTGGATATGCGGCTCCTCTTCACCAGGTCCATGTTCCCCTTGCTGGGAGTAGAGCTGTAGTCATAGCGTAAGATCGTCTTAGCAGACTGGTCGCTCTCGCTCGGATGCCATTTCCACCCGCCCGCGATTTTGGTGATCAGGGTCTGACTCGGAATGTTCACCTGGCAGAGGAAGGTCACCGTGTCACCCACAGAGGCGTAGATTTTGTCCCTTTCGGTCACCGGCCGGGAATACGATACTGCCAAGGTGAAACACAGAGAGAGAGACAGGGTGAGAGAGACGGAGAGAGAGCGACAGAGTGAGAGAAAGAGACAGAGAGATGGAGTGAGAGAGACAGAATGAGAGACAGGGTAAGAGTCAGATTGAGAGAGAGACAGGGTAAGAGTCAGATTGAGAGAGAGACAGGGTTAGAGTCAGATTGAGAGAGAGACAGGGTAAGAGTCAGATTGAGAGATAGACAGGGTAAGAGTCAGATTGAGAGAGAGACAGGGTAAGAGTCAGATTGAGAGAGAGACAGGGTAAGAGTCAGATTGAGAGAGAGACAGGGTAAGAGTCAGATTGAGAGAGAGACAGGGTAAGAGTCAGATTGAGAGAGAGACAGGGTAAGAGTCAGATTGAGAGAGAGACAGGGTAAGAGTCAGATTGAGAGAGAGACAGGGTAAGAGTCAGATTGAGAGAGAGACAGGGTAAGAGTCAGATTGAGAGAGAGACAGGGTTAGAGTCAGATTGAGAGAGAGACAGGGTAAGAGTCAGATTGAGAGAGAGACAGGGTTAGAGTCAGATTGAGAGAGAGACAGGGTAAGAGTCAGATTGAGAGAGAGACAGGGTAAGAGTCAGATTGAGAGAGAGACAGGGTAAGAGTCAGATTGAGAGAGAGACAGGGTTAGAGTCAGATTGAGAGAGAGACAGGGTAAGAGTCAGATTGAGAGAGAGACAGGGTTAGAGTCAGATTGAGAGAGAGACAGGGTAAGAGTCAGATTGAGAGAGAGACAGGGTTAGAGTCAGATTGAGAGAGAGACAGGGTAAGAGTCAGATTGAGAGAGAGACAGGGTAAGAGTCAGATTGAGAGAGAGACAGGGTAAGAGTCAGATTGAGAGAGACAGGGTAAGAGTCAGATTGAGAGAGAGACAGGGTAAGAGTCAGATTGAGAGAGAGACAGGGTTAGAGTCAGATTGAGAGAGAGACAGGGTTAGAGTCAGATTGAGAGAGAGACAGGGTAAGAGTCAGATTGAGAGAGAGACAGGGTAAGAGTCAGATTGAGAGAGAGACAGGGTAAGAGTCAGATTGAGAGAGAGACAGGGTAAGAGTCAGATTGAGAGATAGACAGGGTTAGAGTCAGATTGAGAGAGAGACAGGGTAAGAGTCAGATTGAGAGATAGACAGGGTAAGAGTCAGATTGAGAGAGAGACAGGGTAAGAGTCAGATTGAGAGAGAGACAGGGTAAGAGTCAGATTGAGAGAGAGACAGGGTAAGAGTCAGATTGAGAGAGAGACAGGGTAAGAGTCAGATTGAGAGAGACACAGGGTAAGAGTCAGATTGAGAGAGAGACAGGGTAAGAGTCAGATTGAGCGAGACAAAGAAAGAGAGAGATAGAGAATGACACACAGAGACACCAAGAGACGGAGACAGACAAATAGAGAGTGACAGAGAGAAAGAGAGGGAGGCAGACAGATAGGGATAGCGACGGAGACAGAGAGAGCAAAAGAGAGAGAGAGGTGGAGAGCGAGACGGAGCGGGGGAAAGATGGAGAGTGACGGAAAGAATAAGACGGAGAGAGAGAGAGAGTGTGTAAGAGAGGGAGAACAACAGAGACAGAGTCAATTACAGTTTCAAACACAAGTCAATCAGCCACTCCCAGGAAAGGGACAGCACGGGGTTAGACACAGAGTAAAGCTCGCTCTGCCCTGTCCCCATCAAACACTCCCAGGACAGATACAGCACGGGGTTAGATACAGAGTAAAGCTCCCTCTACACTGTCCCCATCAAACACTCCCAGGACAGGTACAGCACAGGGTTAGATACAGAGTAAAGCTCCCTCTACACTGTCCCTATCAAACACTCCCAAGACAGGCACAGCACGGGGTTAGATACAGAGTAAAGCTCCCTCTACACTGTCCCCATCAAACACTCCCAGGGTAGGTACAGCACTGGGTTAGAGACAGAGTAAAGCTCCCTCTACACTGTCCCCATCAAACACTCGTAGGACAGGTACAGCACGGGGTGAGATACAGAGTAAAGCTCCCTTGACACTGTCCCCATCAAACACTCCCAGGACAGGTACAGCATGGGGTTATATACAGAGTAAACCTCCCTGTTTACACTGTCCCCATCAAACACTCCCAAGACAGGTACAGCACAGGGTTAGATACTGAGTAAAGCTCCCTCTACACTGTCCCCATCAAACACTCCCAGGACAGATACAGCACGGGGTGAGATACAGAGTAAAGCTCCCTCTATACTGTCCCCATCAAACACTCCCAGGACAGGTACAGCACGGGGTTAGATACAGAGTAAAGCTCCCTCTACACTGTCTCCATCAAACACTCCCAGGACAGGTACAGCACGGGTTTAGATACAGAGTAATGCTCCCTCTACACTGTCCCCATCAAACACTCCCAGGACAGGGACAGCATGGGATTAGATACAGAGTAAAGCTCCCTCTACACTGTCCCCATCAAACACTCCCAGGACAGATACAGCACGGGGTGAGTGTGGTGAGATAACCACTGTAGTTAAGTGTACTGCAGTAGGGGGATGTATGCCTGTACCTGTATTACAGGTTCCTCCGGTCAGCCCCTGCCGGCTAGCTCCGCCCACAGGGAGCTTATGTATAAATGTATGAGAGCTACTCAGTCCCTCAGTCTACAGTTGCGGATGGAGGGACAACATCGTACAGCAATAAAGCCTCTATTGTACTAGTCTCTCGGCTTTGAGTATAATTGTTAGCGCCACAGTGAGATACAGAGTAAAGCTCCCTCGGCACTGTCCCCATCAAACAATCCCAAGACAGGTCCAGCACTGGGTTAGATACAGAGTAAAGCTCCCTCTACACTGTCCCCATCAAACCCTTCCAGGACAGATACAGCATGGGGTGAGATACAAAGTAAAGCTCCCTTTACACTGGCCCCATCAAACACTCCCAGCACAGGTACAGCACTGGGTTAGATACAGAGTAAAGCTCCCTCTACACTGTCCCCATCAAACACTCCCAGGACAGGTACAGCACGGGTTTAGATACAGAGTAATGCTCCCTCTACACTGTCCCCATCAAACACTCCCAGGACAGGGACAGCATGGGATTAGATACAGAGTAAAGCTCCCTCTACACTGTCCTCATCAAACACTCCCAGGACAGGTACAGCACTGGGTTAGATACACAGTAAAGCTCCCTCTGCACTGTCCCCATCAAACACTCCCAGGACAGGGACAGCATGGGTTTAGATACAGAGTAATGCTCCCTCTACACTGTCCCCATCAAAAACTCCCAGGACAGGACCAGCACGGGTTTAGGTACAGAGTGAAGCTCCCTCTACACTGTCCCCATCAAACACTCCCAGGATGGGTACATCACGGGGTTAGATATAGAGTAAAGCTCCATCTACACTGCCCCCATCAAACATTCCCAGGACAGGTACAGCACAGGGTTAGATACAGAGTAAATCTCCCTCTACACTGTCCCCATCAAACACTCCCAGGGCAGGTACAGCACTGGGTTAGATACAGAGTAAAGCTCCCTCTACACTGTCCCCATCAAACACTCGTAGGACAGGTACAGCACGGGGTGAGATACAGAGTAAAGCTCCCTCGACACTATCCCCGTCAAACACTCCCAGGACAGGAACAGCACTGGGTTAGATACAGAGTAAAGCTCCCTCTACACTGTCCCCATCAAACACTCGTAGGACAGGTACAGCACGGGGTGAGATACAGAGTAAAGCTCCCTCGACACTGTCCCCATCAAACACTCCCAGGACTGATACAGCACGGGGTGAGATACAGAGTAAAGCTCCCTCGACACTGTCCCCATCAAACACTCCCAGTACAGGTCCAGCACTGGGTTAGATACAGAGTAAAGCTCCCTCTACACTGTCCCCATCAAAAACTCCCAGGACAGGTACAGCACGGGGCTAGATAAAAAGTAAAGGTCCCTCTGCACTGTCCCCATCAAAAACTCCCAGGACAGGACCAGCACGGGTTTAGGTACAGAGTGAAGCTCCCTCTACACTGTCCCCATCAAACATTCCCAGGACAGGTACAGCATGGGGTTAGATACAGAGTAAAGCTCCCTCTACACTGCCCCCATCAAACACTCGTAGGACAGGTACAGCACGGGGTGAGATACAGAGTAAAGCTCCCTCGACACTGTCCCCGTCAAACACTCCCAGGACAGGGACAGCACGGGGTTAGATAAAGAGTGAAGCTCCCTCTGCACTGTCCCCATCAAACACTCCCAGGACAGGTACAGCACGGGGTTAGATACAGAGCAAAGCTCCCTCTACACTGTCCCCATCAAACACTCCCAGGACAGGTACAGCACGGGGTTAGATACACGGTAAAGCTCCGTGCGCTGTCCCCATCAAACACTCCCAGGAGAGGTGTAGCACGGGGTTAGATACAGAGTAAAGCTCCCTCTACACTGTCCCCATCAAACACTCGTAGGCCAGGTACAGCACGGGGTGAGATACAGAGTAAAGCTCCCTTGACACTGTCCCCATCAAACACTCCCAGGACAGGTACAGCATGGGGTTATATACAGAGTAAACCTCCCCGTTTACACTGTCCCCATCAAACACTCCCAAGACAGGTACAGCACAGGGTTAGATACAGAGTAAAGTTCCCTCTGCACTGTCCCCATCAAACACTCCCAGGACAGGTACAGCACAGGGTTAGATACAGAGTAAAGTTCCCTCTACACTGTCCACATTAAACACTCCCAGGACAGGTACAGCACGGGGTTAGATACAGAGTAAAGCTCCCTCGACACTGTCCCCGTCAAACACTCCCAGGACAGGGACAGCACGGGGTTAAATACTGAGTAAAGCTCCCTCTAAACTGTCCCCATCAAACACTCCCAGGACATATACAGCACGGGGTGAGATACAGAGTAAAGCTCCCTCTATACTGTCCCCATCAAACACTCCCAGGACAGGTACAGCACGGGGTTAGATACAGAGTAAAACTCCCTCTACACTGTCTCCATCAAACACTCCCAGGACAGGTACAGCACGGGTTTAGATACAGAGTAATGCTCCCTCTACACTGTCCCCATCAAACACTCCCAGGACAGGGACAGCATGGGATTAGATACAGAGTAAAGCTCCCTCTACACTGTCCCCATCAAACACTCCCAGGACAGGTACAGCACGGGGTGAGATACAAAGTAAAGCTCCCTCGGCACTGTCCCCATCAAACACTCCCAGGACAGGTCCAGCACTGGGTTAGATACAGAGTAAAGCTCCCTCTACACTGTCCCCATCAAAAACTCCCAGGACAGGTACAGCACGGGGTTAGATACAGAGTAAAGCTCCCTCTACACTGTCCCCACCAAAACTCCCAGGACAGATACAGCACGGGGTGAGATAGAGTAAAGCTCCCTCTACATTGTCCCCATTAAACACTCCCAGGACAGGTACAGCACGGGGTTAGATACAGAGTAAAGCTCCCTCGACACTGTCCTCGTCAAACTCCCAGGACAGGGACAGCACGGGGTTAGATACAGAGTAAAGCTCCCTCTACACTGTCCCCATCAAACACTCCCAACACAGATACTGCATGGGGTGAGATACAGAGTAAAGCTCCCTTTACACTGTCCCCATCAAACACTCCCAGCACAGGTACAGCACTGGGTTAGATACAGAGTAAAGCTCCCTCTACACTGTCCCCATCAAACACTCCCAGGACAGGGACAGCATGGGATTAGATACAGAGTAAAGCTCCCTCTACACTGTCCTCATCAAACACTCCCAGGACAGGTACAGCACTGGGTTAGATACACAGTAAAGCTCCCTCTGCACTGTCCCCATCAAAAACTCCCAGGACAGGACCAGCACGGGTTTAGGTTCAGAGTGAAGCTCCCTCCACACTGTCCCCATCAAAACTCCCAGGACAGGTACAACACGGGGTTAGATAAAAGTAAAGGTCCCTCTGCACTGTCCCCATCAAAAACTCCCAGGACAGGACCAGCACGGGTTTAGGTACAGAGTGAAGCTCCCTCTACACTGTCCCCATCAAACACTCCGTAGGACAGGTACAGCACAGGGTTAGATACAGAGTAAAGTTCCCTCTGCACTGTCCCCATCAAACACTCCCAGGACAGGTACAGCACGGGGTTAGATACAGAGTAAAGGCTCCCTCTACACTGTCCCCATCAAACACTCTCAGGACAGGTACAGCACGGGGTTAGATACAGAGTAAAGCTTCCCTCTACACTGTCCCCATAAACACTCCCAGGACAGGTACAGCACTGGGTTAGATACAGAGTAAAGCTCCCTCCACACTGTCCCCGTCAAGCACTCCCAGGACAGGGACAGCACGAGGTTAGATACAGAGTAAAGCTCCCTCTACACTGTCCCCATCAAACATTCCCAGGACAGGTACAGCACAGGGTTAGATACAGAAGTAAAGCTCCCTCTGCACTGTCCCTATCAAACACTCCCAGGACAGGCACAGCACGGGGTTAGATACAGAGTAAAGCTCCCTCTACACTGTACCCATCAAACACTCCCAGGACAGGTACAGCACTGGGTTAGATACAGAGTAAAGCTCCCTCTACACTGTCCCCATCAAACACTCCCAGGACAGGTACAGCACGGGGTTAGATACAGAGTAAAGCTCCCTCTACACTGTCCCCATCAAAAACTCCCAGGACAGATACAGCACGGGGTGAGATAGAGTAAAGCTCCCTCTACACTGTCCCCATCAAACACTCCCAGGACAGGTACAGCACGGGGTTAGATACAGAGTAAAGCTCCCTCGACACTGTCCCCATCAAACACTCCCAGGACAGGGACAGCACGGGGTTAGATACAGAGTAAAGCTCCCTCTAAACTGTCCCCATCAAACACTCCCAGACAGGATACAGCACTGGGGTTAGATACAGAGTAAAGCTCCCTCTACACTGTCCCCATCAAACACTCCCAGCACAGGTACAGCACTGGGTTAGATACAGAGTAAAGCTCCCTCTACACTGTCCCCATCAAACACTCCCAGGACAGGTACAGCATGGGATTAGATACAGAGTAAAGCTCCCTCTACACTGTCCTCATCAAACACTCCCAGGACAGGTACAGCACTGGGTTAGATACACAGTAAAGCTCCCTCTGCACTGTCCCCATCAAAAACTCCCAGGACAGGACCAGCACGGGTTTAGGTTCAGAGTGAAGCTCCCTCCACACTGTCCCCATCAAAACTCCCAGGACAGGTACAACACGGGGTTAGATAAAAAGTAAAGGTCCCTCTGCACTGTCCCCATCAAAAACTCCCAGGACAGGACCAGCACGGGTTTAGGTACAGAGTGAAGCTCCCTCTACACTGTCCCCATCAAACACTCGTAGGACAGGTACAGCACAGGGTTAGATACAGAGTAAAGTTCCCTCTGCACTGTCCCCATTAAACACTCCCAGGACAGGTACAGCACGGGGTTAGATACAGAGTAAAGGTCCCTCTACACTGTCCCCATAAAACACTCTCAGGACAGGTACAGCACGGGGTTAGATACAGAGTAAAGTTCCCTCTACACTGTCCCCATTAAACACTCCCAGGACAGGTACAGCACTGGGTTAGATACAGAGTAAAGCTCCCTCCACACTGTCCCCGTCCAGCACTCCCAGGACAGGGACAGCACGGGGTTTAGATACAGAGTAAAGCTCCCTCTACACTGTCCCCATCAAACATTCCCAGGACAGGTACAGCACAGGGTTAGATACAGAATAAAGCTCCCTCTGCACTGTCCCTATCAAACACTCCCAGGACAGGCACAGCACGGGGTTAGATACAGAGTAAAGCTCCCTCTACACTGTACCCATCAAACACTCCCAGGGCAGGTACAGCACTGGGTTAGATACAGAGTAAAGCTTCCTCTACACTGTCCCCATCAAACACTCCCAGGACAGGTACAGCATGGGGTTAGATACAGAGTAAAGCTCCCTCTACACTGTCCCCATCAAACACTCCCAGGACAGGTACAGCACGGGGTTAGATAAAGATTGAAGCTCCCTCTACACTGTCCCCATCAAACACTCCCAGGACAGGAACAGCACTGGGTTAGATACAGAGTAAACCTCCCCGTTTACACTGTCCCCATCAAACACTCCCAGGACAGGTACAGCACGGGGTTAGATATAGAGTAAAGCTCCCTCTACACTGTCCCCATCAAACACTCGCTAGGACAGGTACAGCACGGGTGAGATACAGAGTAAAGCTCCCTCTACACTGTCCCATCAAACACTCCCAGGACAGGTTAAGCATGGGGTTATATAGAGTAAAGCACCGTTACACTGTCCCCATCAAACACTCCCAGGACAGGTACAGCTCAGGGTTAGATACACAGTAAAGTTCCCTCTGCACTGTCCCCATCAAACACTCCCAGGACAGGTACAACAGAGGGTTAGATACAGAGTAAAGTTCCCTCTACACTGTCCCCATTAAACACTCCCAGGACAGGTACAGCACGGGGTTAGATACAGAGTAAAGCTCCCTCGACACTGTCCCCGTCAAACACTCCCAGGACAGGTACAGCACGGGGTTAGATACAGAGTAAAGCTCCCTCTACACTGTCCCCATCAAACACTCCCAGGACAGGTACAGCACGGGGTTAGATACAGAGTAAAGCTCCCTCTACACTGTCCCCATCAAACACTCCCAGGACAGGTACAGCACGGGGTTAGATACAGAGTAATGCTCCCTCTACACTGTCCCCATCAAACACTCCCAGGACAGGTACAGCACGGGTTAGATACAGAGTAAAGCTCCCTCTACACTGTCCCCATCAAACACTCCCAGGACAGGTACAGCACGGGGTTAGATACAGAGTAAAGCTCCCTCTACACTGTCCCCATCAAACACTCCCAGGACAGGTACAGCACGGGGTTAGATACAGAGTAAAGCTCCCTCTACACTGTCCCCATCAAACACTCCCAGGACAGGTACAGCACGGGGTTAGATACAGAGTAAAGCTCCCTCTACACTGTCCCCATCAAACACTCCCAGGACAGGTACAGCATGGGGTTATATACAGAGTAAACCTCCCCGTTTACACTGTCCCCATCAAACACTCCCAAGACAGGTACAGCACAGGGTTAGATACAGAGTAAAGTTCCCTCTGCACTGTCCCCATCAAACACTCCCAGGACAGGTACAGCACAGGGTTAGATACAGAGTAAAGTTCCCTCTACACTGTCCACATTAAACACTCCCAGGACAGGTACAGCACGGGGTTAGATACAGAGTAAAGCTCCCTCGACACTGTCCCCGTCAAACACTCCCAGGACAGGGACAGCACGGGGTTAAATACTGAGTAAAGCTCCCTCTACACTGTCCCCATCAAACACTCCCAGGACATATACAGCACGGGGTGAGATACAGAGTAAAGCTCCCTCTATACTGTCCCCATCAAACACTCCCAGGACAGGTACAGCACGGGGTTAGATACAGAGTAAAACTCCCTCTACACTGTCTCCATCAAACACTCCCAGGACAGGTACAGCACGGGTTAGATACAGAGTAATGCTCCCTCTACACTGTCCCCATCAAACACTCCCAGGACAGGGACAGCATGGGATTAGATACAGAGTAAAGCTCCCTCTACACTGCCCCCATCAAACACTCCCAGGACAGGTACAGCACGGGGTGAGATACAAAGTAAAGCTCCCTCGGCACTGTCCCCATCAAACACTCCCAGGACAGGTCCAGCACTGGGTTAGATACAGAGTAAAGCTCCCTCTACACTGTCCCCATCAAAAACTCCCAGGACAGGTACAGCACGGGGTTAGATACAGAGTAAAGCTCCCTCTACACTGTCCCCATCAAAAACTCCCAGGACAGATACAGCACGGGGTGAGATAGAGTAAAGCTCCCTCTACATTGTCCCCATTAAACACTCCCAGGACAGGTACAGCACGGGGTTAGATACAGAGTAAAGCTCCCTCGACACTGTCCTCGTCAAACTCCCAGGACAGGGACAGCACGGGGTTAGATACAGAGTAAAGCTCCCTCTACACTGTCCCCATCAAACACTCCCAACACAGATACTGCATGGGGTGAGATACAGAGTAAAGCTCCCTTTACACTGTCCCCATCAAACACTCCCAGCACAGGTACAGCACTGGGTTAGATACAGAGTAAAGCTCCCTCTACACTGTCCCCATCAAACACTCCCAGGACAGGTACAGCACGGGTTTAGATACAGAGTTTTGCTCCCTCTACACTGTCCCCATCAAACACTCCCAGGACAGGGACAGCATGGGATTAGATACAGAGTAAAGCTCCCTCTACACTGTCCTCATCAAACACTCCCAGGACAGGTACAGCACTGGGTTAGATACACAGTAAAGCTCCCTCTGCACTGTCCCCATCAAAAACTCCCAGGACAGGACCAGCACGGGTTTAGGTTCAGAGTGAAGCTCCCTCCACACTGTCCCCATCAAAACTCCCAGGACAGGTACAACACGGGGTTAGATAAAAGTAAAGGTCCCTCTGCACTGTCCCCATCAAAAACTCCCAGGACAGGACCAGCACGGGTTTAGGTACAGAGTGAAGCTCCCTCTACACTGTCCCCATCAAACACTCGTAGGACAGGTACAGCACAGGGTTAGATACAGAGTAAAGTTCCCTCTGCACTGTCCCCATTAAACACTCCCAGGACAGGTACAGCACGGGGTTAGATACAGAGTAAAGGTCCCTCTACACTGTCCCCATAAAACACTCTCAGGACAGGTACAGCACGGGGTTAGATACAGAGTAAAGTTCCCTCTACACTGTCCCCATTAAACACTCCCAGGACAGGTACAGCACTGGGTTAGATACAGAGTAAAGCTCCCTCCACACTGTCCCCGTCCAGCACTCCCAGGACAGGGACAGCACGGGGTTTAGATACAGAGTAAAGCTCCCTCTACACTGTCCCCATCAAACATTCCCAGGACAGGTACAGCACAGGGTTAGATACAGAATAAAGCTCCCTCTGCACTGTCCCTATCAAACACTCCCAGGACAGGCACAGCACGGGGTTAGATACAGAGTAAAGCTCCCTCTACACTGTACCCATCAAACACTCCCAGGGCAGGTACAGCACTGGGTTAGATACAGAGTAAAGCTTCCTCTACACTGTCCCCATCAAACACTCCCAGGACAGGTACAGCATGGGGTTAGATACAGAGTAAAGCTCCCTCTACACTGTCCCCATCAAACACTCCCAGGACAGGTACAGCACGGGGTTAGATAAAGATTGAAGCTCCCTCTACACTGTCCCCATCAAACACTCCCAGGACAGGAACAGCACTGGGTTAGATACAGAGTAAACCTCCCCGTTTACACTGTCCCCATCAAACACTCCCAGGACAGGTACAGCACGGGGTTAGATATAGAGTAAAGCTCCCTCTACACTGTCCCCATCAAACACTCGTAGGACAGGTACAGCACGGGGTGAGATACAGAGTAAAGCTCCCTTGACACTGTCCCCATCAAACACTCCCAGGACAGGTACAGCATGGGGTTATATACAGAGTAAACCTCCCCGTTTACACTGTCCCCATCAAACACTCCCAAGACAGGTACAGCTCAGGGTTAGATACAGAGTAAAGTTCCCTCTGCACTGTCCCCATCAAACACTCCCAGGACAGGTACAGCAGAGGGTTAGATACAGAGTAAAGTTCCCTCTACACTGTCCACATTAAACACTCCCAGGACAGGTACAGCACGGGGTTAGATACAGAGTAAAGCTCCCTCGACACTGTCCCCGTCAAACACTCCCAGGACAGGGACAGCACGGGGTTAGATACTGAGTAAAGCTCCCTCTACACTGTCCCCATCAAACACTCCCAGGACAGATACAGCACGGGGTGAGATACAGAGTAAAGCTCCCTCTATACTGTCCCCATCAAACACTCCCAGGACAGGTACAGCACGGGTTTAGATACAGAGTAATGCTCCCTCTACACTGTCCCCATCAAACACTCCCAGGACAGGGACAGCATGGGATTAGATACAGAGTAAAGCTCCCTCTGCACTGTCCTCATCAAACACTCCCAGGACAGGTACAGCACTGGGTTAGATACACAGTAAAGCTCCCTCTGCACTGTCCCCATCAAAAACTCCCAGGACAGGACCAGCACGGGTTTAGGTACAGAGTGAAGCTCCCTCCACACTGTCCCCATCAAACACTCCCAGGACAGGTACATCACGGTGTTAGATATAGAGTAAAGCTCCCCCTTTACACTGTCCCCATCAAACACTCGTTGGACAGGTACAGCACGGGGTTAGATACAGAGTAAAGCTCCCTCGACACTGTCCCCATCAAACACTCCCAGGACAGGTACAGCATGGGGTTATATACAGAGTAAACCTCCCCGTTTACACTGTCCCCATCAAACACTCCCAGGAGAGGGACAGCACGGGGTTAGATACAGAGTAAAGCTCCCTCTACACTGTCCCCATCAAACACTCCCAGGACAGGTACAGCACGGGGTTAGATACTGAGTAAAGCTCCCTCTACACTGTCCCCATCAAACACTCCCAGGACAGGTACAGCACGGGGTTAGATACACGGTAAAGCTCCGTGCGCTGTCCCCATCAAACACTCCCAGGAGAGGGACAGCACGGGGTTAGATACAGAGTAAAGCTTCCTCTACACTGTCCCCATCAAACACTCCCAGGACAGGTACAGCACGGGGTTAGATACAGAGTAAAGCTCCCTCTACACTGTCCCCATCAAACACTCCCAGGACAGGTACAGCATGGGGTTAGATACAGAGTAAAGCTCCCTCTATACTGTCCCCATCAAACACTCCCAGGACAGGTACAGCACGGGGTTAGATAGTGTAAAGCTCCCTCTACACTGTCCCCATCAAACACTCCCAGGACAGGGACAGCACGGGGTTAGATACAGAGTAAAGCTCCCTCTACACTGTCCCCATCAAACACTCCCAGGACAGGTACAGCACGGGGTTAGATACAGAGTAAAGCTCCCTCTACACTGTCCCCATCAACTACTCCCAGGACAGGGACAGCACGGGGTTAGATACAGAGTAAAGCTCCCTCTACACTGTCCCCATCAGGACAGGTGCAGCACGAGGTTAAATACAGAGTAAAATCTTACCATGTTGCAGTGATGTTAGGAACAGCACCAGCTCATATATTCTCCCTTGAGCACACATTTCAGTGATGGGTATTTTTCCTGTGCTTTTGTTAGTGCAGCTTGCTGATCTTTACCCCTTCTGTGAAGTTAGAAATTGAACATTTTGGTTATTGAATGTTTGGTGTAGTTAAGTCACTGATGTTGTTCACAACTGTGGACACATGACCACCTTAGAAATGAGAGTACAGCTTGGATTCAGAAACTAGCAGCAGTTTTATATGACTTGCGCAGACCTCTTGTGGCGTTACTGAAATGAAAATCCGCATGGACCCGTGCTGCCAATGGCATCACTCACGAACACTGACACTTGCTAAAGACCTCCATATATATATATATATAATTGATATGCATCAATTAAGACGGAGAACGCAGAGTGAATTAACTATGGCTTTAATTGACTTACAACAGAATTGGCAATGTGGCTCAGAATGAGGCCGTGTGAAAGGTCGCAGCCTATGTACCCAGGCCCTAGGGGGAGGAGCATGGGCCGAGCCAAAACCGTACAACATGTAATATAGTGGCAATACCATACAATACGTAATACTGTGGCAGCACAATACAACACAGTGGTTTCACCACATTCACCCCCTGTTTAAAAAAAGTCCGGCGGGGACGAAGTGAAGTGAAGCGAACATATTATATCAGAGATTGAGCCTGATTGTCCGCCGTGACCGCCTGAGGTGTGGGCATAGTAGTCGGCGGAAGCGTGAGGCCGGCGTGTCCGGGAGAATGACAGCTTCTGTGTTCCCAGATGGGGGGGGCAGCAACGGGGGAAGGGGGTATAGGGTTGGGTTGAGTAGTAGTAGAGAGGGGAGGAATAGGGTTGGGAGCGCCGGTCGCTGGGGAACCTGCGGGTGCCAAATCTCTAAGGGAGACTGTGTCATCCTGCCCGTCATGGTGAGCCACGTAGGCGTACTGGGGATTCGCATGGAGAAGACGAACCCTCGCGACCACAGGATCTGACTTATGAGTCCTCACATGCCGTCGGAGGAGGACGGGCCGTGGAACCGTCAGCCAGGTCGGGAGCGAGACCCCCGAGGTGGACCTTCTGGGGAAGGCAAACATCCTCTCGTGGGGGGTCACATTAGTAGCGGTGCAGAGCAGCGACCGGATGGATTGGAGTGCCTCGGGAAGGACCTCCTGCCAGCGGGAGACTGGGAGAACTCTAGACCGTAGGGCCAGAAGGACGGCCTTCCAGACCGTCGCGTTCTCTCTCTCCACCTGTCCCTTTCCCCGGGGATTGTAGCTGGTAGTCCTGCTTGAGGCGATGCCCTTGCTAAGCAGGAACTGACGGATCTTATCACTCTTGAAGGAGGAACCCCGATCACTCTGGATGTAAGCGGGGAAACCGAACAAGGCGAAGACACTGCTCAGGGCCTTGATGACAGTGGCAGAGGTCATGTCAGGGCATGGGATGGCGAAAGGGAAGCATGAGTACTCGTCAAGGATGTTGAGGAAGTACACGTTACGGTTAGTGGAGGGGAGGGGCCCTTTGAAATCCATGCTGAGGAGCTCAAAGGGGCGTGAGGCCTTTACCAGGCGTGCTCTATCTGGCCGATAGAAGTGCGGTTTGCAGTCCGCGCAGACCTGGCAGTCCCTGGTCGTGGTTCTGACCTCCTCGATGGAGTAAAGCAGGTTGCGGGCCTTGATATAATGGAAAAGCCGGGTGACCCCCGGGTGACAGAAGCCATTGTCGAGGGCCCGCAGTTGGTCAACTTGTGCGCTGGCACAAGTACCGATGGAAAAGGCATCTGGGGGCTCATTAAGCTTCCCAGGACGATGCTGGATATCATAGCTGTAGGTGGAGAGTTCGATCCTCAGCCGTCAGGGGAAATGTATTGGTTTTAATAAGTGGGCGGGCTTTGTCCGCTTAGTTGGGGTCCCACTGTGCATAGTAGGAGAAAAGCACCAGGCATCGTTTGAGGACCTTGAGGCTGCGAGGAGGGGGAAATTCTGTGAGGGGGCGCATGCGGTCGGGGTCGGGCCCTCTGACTCCGTTTTCACGACATAGCCGAGGATGGCCAGCCGGGTTGTGTGGAAAACGCACTCCTCCTTGTTGTAGGTCAGGTTCAGGAGCTGGGCAGAGTGGAGGAATTTCTTGAGGTTAGCGTCGTGGTCCTGCTGATCATGGCTGCAGATAGTGACATTATCTAAGTACAGGTATGTAGCCCACAGCCCGTACTAGTCCACCATTCCATCCATCACTCGCTGGAAGACCGAGACCCCATTGATGATGCCAAAGGGAACCCGGAGAAAGTGGTAGAGGCGGCCAGCTGCCTCAAAGGCAGTGTACTTGCGGTCCTCTGGGCGGATGGGGAGCTGGTGGTATGCGGACTTCAGGTCCACAGTGGAGAAGACCCGGTACTGCACAATCTGATTGACCATGTCAGATATGCGGGGGAGGGGGTACGCATCAAGCTGTGTGTACCGGTTGATGGTCTGACTGTAGTCGATGACCAACCAGAGCTTCTCCCCAGTCTTGACGACCACCACCTGTGCTCTCCAGGGGCTGTTACTGCCCTCTATGATCCTTTCTCTCAGGAGTCGCTGAACGTCCGACATGATGAAGGTCATGTCCCGAGCACTGTATTATCTGCTCTTAGTGACGACGGGCTTACAGTCTGGAGTGAGGTTGGCGAAGAGCGAGGGAGGGGTGACCCTAAGGGTCGAGAGGCTACAGATGGTGAGAGGCGCCAGGGGTCCATCGAACTTCAGGGTTCGGAGGTTGGACTGGAAGTCGAGACCCAGAAGAATTGCCGCGCAGAGGTGTGGGAGGTCAAAGAGCTTAAAATTTTTGAAAGATATGCCCCATACCATGAGGGTCACAGCACAGTACCCACGGATTTGCTCGGTATGCGACCTAGAGGCCAGGCAGATTTTCTGGGCTGCGGGTAAAATGGGAAGGGAGCAGCGCCGGACCGTGTCCGGGTGTATGAAGCTGTCTGTGCTCCCAGAGTCAAAAAGGCAGGCCGTCCCGTGGCCATTGACGGCCCACCATTGTAGATTTAGCGAGGCCACGAGGTTGAGACTGGTCTAGGGTGATGGAGGCGACCACGGGACGGCGGGCTGGCTTCGGACGGCGGGTTGGGTTCGGACAGCAGGCGGGCTGGTCGAGAGTAGCGGAGGCCAACTGATGGACGGGCAAGCCGGAGTTCCAGGAGGTGGCGGTGGACTTCAAAAATGGTGGAGATGGCAGCCCCCGCGGGTCGTACGTGGCGGTTGGTGTCGAGGATACCGGACCCCGCGGGTCGCACGTGGCGGGTGGCATCGAAGATGGCGGCCCCCGCGTCCCCAAGGGTGCCGCCTGGTCTGAGGCATGGGCACCCATGTCACGGAAGGCCACCTCCAGCAACCTGCACCGTTTCCTGGAGGTCGAGTGCCTCCCTCTCTAGCAGGTGTTGGCGAACGCAGTGTGAGTCAATGCCGGCAACATAGGTGTCCCGGATCAGGAGGTCGGTGGGCTTAGCAGCCATTGCAGGCCCCGCCGAGCACCCGCAAAACGCACAGAAATTCTGCCAGCGACTCTCCAGGGAGCTGACGCCATGTGGCAAGGAGGTACCTGGCGAACAGTCCGTTAACCCGCCTCACAGACCGTCCTTTCAAGAGAGAGTAATGGCTTCATCAAACGAGGCCGCGTCCCGGAAGATGAGAACAATTTGCGGGCTCACCCGGGAGATGAGGACTCGCAGCTTGTGTTCCTCGGAGACGGCGACAGCGGCAGAATTGATGAAAGATTCTGGACAATGAAGCCAGTGTGCGAAGAAGACATCAACGTCGGCTGATTGGGGGTCGACCTGCGGGAGGTCCGGTTTGAGACCCCGATCCATGTTAAACAGCTCTTTGATTCAATGTAAGTCAATTAAATTGATATGCCATCAATTAAGACGGAGAACGCAGAGTGAATTAACTATGGCTTTAATTGACTTACACCAGAATTGGCTGTGTGCCCCAGAATGAGGCAGTGTGAAAGGTCAGCAGCCTATATACACAGGCCCTCGGGGGACGAGACACGATAAGAGCCAAAATTGTACAACAAATATTATAGTGGCAGTACTGTACAACATGTAATACTGTGGCAGCACAATACAGCACAGTGGTTTCAACACAATAATCAAATAGGAACATGCTTACTATAACAATCAGAACTTCTTCAACTCCAAATCTATTGTGTTCCACAATAACTTCTCTTCCAATGTCACAGTGCCACCTACATCCCTTTTCTATACAAGGATCCGTCTATTTAAACCTGGTTTTCCCTGTGTATTCTGTTTATCCTTCTGTTATCCTTTGCTATTATACCTTTTTGTGCCTGGACAGCTGCTGAGATTAATGCCTTTTGAATGGGCTTCACTTAGAATTTTTAAAATATAAATTTAGAGTACCCAATTCTTTTTTCCAATTTAGCAATTTAGCGTGGCCAATCTACCTACTCTGCACATTTTTGGGTTGTGGGGGTGAAACCCACGCAGACACGGGGAGAATGTGCAAACTCCACACGGACAGTTACCCAGAGCCAGGATCGAACCTGGGACCTCAGCACCGTGAGGCAGCAGTGCTAACCACTACGCCATCATGCTGCCCTTTACACTTTACATTTTTAAACGATTACTCAAACCACCGACCCCCCCCCCCCCCGGCAGATGTGCTATTTGGTTTGGCCTCTGGAGACCCCGTTATCAGCGCTATTTGGTCCGGCCCAGCGGAGGATGTTCCAGAATGTTCTGCCGAACTGAGGCAGACTCCATTTTGCCGAGGGAAGCATACTTCTTCTTTGGATATCGGCCTGAAGAGACAGTTAATCTCTCCCTTTCCTGATGAACACTCTTTTGATTACTAGGTTTGAAGCGGCAGGTTATCTCTTCTCGGCCTGGTGATTTCGAGAGCATCCGACAGCCAGCAGATCTGGTTGAAGGCATCATTTGGAGATTACTGGCTACAAAGACCGCTATGTCGACAACAAAGAACCATCTCGTATTGCTTAGTCCCTGTTATGCTTGAACCTTCCCCTCTCTCTCCACCATGTGTCTGTCCTGTGTGTGCCGGGGTGGAGGATGGGTCAGGGTTTTGGGAATGGTTAGATTAGCAGACCATTGTTCTATGTTTATCATTATTTACCCATCTTTTTTTTTGTTTCACTTCTAAATCTGGTGTCTGTAACTCATTGGGACAGTCTACGGCCACAATCTCAACAGGTTTATAAGAATTATTTGTTAATTCACTTATGTTGTGACCTTGGGTCGATGGGGGGGGGGGCTGGAATTGACCGCCCACTCGCCCAGGGGGTTGTAACATAAATTGGGGGCTCGGGTCTGGGACTTGAAACATCAGATGGTGAGTTTGAGGTACAGAGTAAATTATAAAGAGACACCAGGTTTGTAGTATTATAACACAAGGGCTTTAGAAACAGCTGAATATTTTCTCCAGGTGGAAGGCTTATCGCTGGTCTACTTATTGGGGCTTCCCAAAGGCAAGCTTGTCGAGTGGCAGGTGAATTTACAACTGGGAGTATCGGCTAAAACAGCGAAGGCGGAGTTGCTGTGATTGCTGAACATTTCAATCTTATACAGGTGCCAGGAGCACAGGGAAGCCGAGGAGTGAGTGGAGCATCAGAGGCTTCGTCAAGTGGGGAAACGGAGCTGGAGAGATCCCGGTTACAATTGGATCATGAAAGGGAGTGTTACAAAATGGAGAGGAAGCGGAATGAAATGGAAATGAAGAGGAAAGAGAGAATGAGAGAAAGGGAAGAGAAAGAGTGAGGGAGAGAGCAGAAGGGAAAAGAAATGGAGTTGGAAACGAGGAAGCTACTGAAGGTACTGGAAAGGGATGGGAAGCTTCCAGAACGTATAGGGGAGCCTAGTCCAACAACAGAACTCAGTGGGGATATGTTTAAATTTATCCCAGCCCGCGGCAAAGTGTCCACGCCATCGTAAACGCCATTGTGTTTTACGACAGCGTGAACGGGTCACTCCCAGGACAGGTGGACAGCACGGCGCTGGAGTGGTTCGCGACGCTCCTTCATCACGCCGGCCCCGATACAACATGGCGCAGGAATACAGGGGCCGGTGTGTAGGAAAGGAGGCCCCCAGCCATAGAGGCCGGCCCACCGATCTGTGAGCCCCGATCGTGGGCCAGGCCACATCGGAGGCCCCTCCCAGGCTCAGACCCCCCTCCCACCCCCCACAGGCCAGCACCCGACCCCTCCTCGCCGAGACCCCGCTGGTCCAGAGCAGGTTAGAACGGCGCCGGCGCCGGCGAGACTCGGCTCTTTTCCTACGGCCGCTCGGCCCATCCGGACCAGAGAATCGGCGGGCCGGCCGTGTAGAACGACCCGCGACCGACGCCGCGCCACCCACGCCGGTGCCAATGGTGCCGATTCTCCGCTCTGCAGAGAATCGCGTGCCGGCGTTGGGGCGGCGTGGCCCGGTCACGAGGATTCTTCGGCCCAGGGCTGGGAGAATCCCGCCCAGGGTCTCTCAAAATTTGAAGAGAAAGAAATATTAACGTTCTTTTGGGCTTTCGAGAAACTAGCAACCCAAATGGAGTAGCCAAAAGAGAAGTGGACATTACCCCTACAGAGTATGTTGACAGGGAGGGAACAGGAAGTTTATGCCACCTTGTCAGAGCAGGATTCTAGGGATTATAACACAGTAAAAAAGGCCATTCTGGAAGGATATGAATTGGTTCCCGAAGCATATAGACAAAAATATCTGAATTTGAAGAGACTGCCAGGACAGACATATGCAGAGTTTGAAAGGATTAAGCAGAACAATTTTAATAGATGTGTGTGAGCATTGGGAGTTGCGACTGTCTATGAGGCTCTGAGAGAGGTCATTCTCTCAGAAGAGTTTAAGAATTCCTTACCTTCGATAATAAGAACCCATGTTGAAGATCAGAGATTACAAACTGCTAGGCAGCAGCAATTATGATTGACGTTATGAGCTAATCCATAAATTTAAACCTTTGTTCCATTACATGGGTAATTTTGCAAAGGATGGGAAATGGCGGAGTGAGAGGATGGCAGGTTGCCAAGGTCAGGAATGGATCGCTGGGAAGGCTCCGTGATCTCCGCCTCAGACCAGGAAGGTAGGTACTGGGGGTCGAAGTGAGACTTGGATGCCGAGATGTTACCATTGTAACATGGTGGGACACGTTCAGTCCGCATGTTGGTAGTTGCAGGGAAAGCCCGTGGCACTTGTGGGGGTTCGGAAGGAGGATTCTGAGAAGGGAGTGAAAGTGGAGAATGCTACGTTGCAGACGGTATCATTAGCTGGACTTAGGAGTCTCAAGGTGAACTCTGCTGTGGGAACAGGTGTAGAGAATAAAGTAGATGAGAGATATACTGGTTTTGTGCTGGAGGGAAAAGTCACCCCATTATCCTCGACAGAGGTAGCCAAAACTGACTGCACAGCATTAGTTAGTCAGTAAGAGGACAGTAAGGACCATGGTGTGATACCAAGCGAGTGACTGGTTGACCCACATCCTTTTGAAGGGTTACAGCCCTTGAGGTGGCAGAGGTGGATAGCCAGGAACGTGAAGTAATTGGCCATCAGTTCCTTTCAAGAGTTAAAGGGAAGCTGGGTGGAAAATTCGGTGGCGGTTCTACAACTACAGAGGTCAGGAAAAGCCAAACTGTTCATGGAGTCAGTGATGTCCCAAACTCAAATTCCAAAAGTGGAAATGCAGACGGTGGTTACAAAAACTCAGATGAGGAAGTAAAAGTTGCCACCCCAGGAATAGGGCCTGTTGAATCAATTAACCCTGTGTGGATTGAACCCTTCAGTAGCTCCTGGTGCTGAAGGTGGCCCTGTGAAGGCCAAGAGCAAACGTGAGGCTGGTGGCGTTGAACGTTGTCCGTTGGTTACCAGTGAACCCACTACTTTCAGCGTTCGCAATCCTACTCCTGGACTGGTGGTACGAAACTTTCAACAGTTAGGCAGACATTCATCAGGCAATCAGGAAGGACTGTTGTTGGTACATGTTGGTAACAGGGGCTGTTTAGCACACTGGGCTAAATTGCTGGCTTTTTAAAGCAGACCAAGGCAGGCCAGCAGCACGGTTCGATTCCCATATCAGCCTCCCCGAACAGGTGCCGGAATGTGGCGACTAGGGGCTTTTCACAGTAACTTCATTGAAGCCGACTCGTGACAGTAAGCGATTTTCATTTCATTTCATTTTCATTACATGTGGGTTAGGAAGCAGCAAGTGTAGTGAGGTTGCTGCTTCATAGTGAGTAACAGGAAACACACTTATTCTTTGGCAATTGGCCCAGAGAGACACAATTAATATCTAACTCCTGAATGGACACAGTTAATCTCTCTCTCTCCTGAAGGTACACAGTTAATCTCTCTCTCTCCTGAAGGTACACAGTTAATCTCTCTCTCTCCTGAAGGGACACAGTTAATCTCTCTCTCCTGAAGGGACACAGTTAATCTCTCTCTCTCCTGAAGGAACACAGTTAATCTCTCTCTCTCCTGAAGGGACACAGTTAATCTCTCTCTCTCCTGAAGAGACACAGTTAATCTCTCTCTCCTGAAGAGACACAGTTAATCTCTCTCTCTCCTGAAGAGACACAATTAATCTCTCTCTCCTGAAGAGACACAGTTAATCTCTCTCTCCTGAAGAGACACAGTTAATCTCTCTCTCCCCTGAAGAGACACAATTAATCTCTCTCTCCTGAAGGGACACAGATAATCTCTCTCTCCTGAAGGGACACAGTTAATCTCTCTCTCTCCTGAAGAGACACAGTTAATCTCTCTCTCTCCTGAAGAGACACAGTTAATCTCTCTCTCTCTTGAAGGGACACAGTTAATCTCTCTCTCTCCTGAAGAGACACAGTTAATCTCTCTCTCTCCTGAAGAGACACAGTTAATCTCTCTCTCTCTTGAAGGGACACAGTTAATCTCTCTCTCTCCTGAAGAGACACAGTTGATCTCTCTCTGCCCTAAAGAGACACAGTTAATCTCTCTCTCTCCTGAAGAGACACAGTTAATCTCTCTCTCTCTTGAAGGGACACAGTTAATCTCTCTCTCTTGAAGGGACACAGTTAATCTCACTCTCTCCTGAAGAGACACAATTAATCTCTCTCTCCTGAAGAGACACAATTAATCTCTCTCTCCTGAAGAGACACAGTTAATCTCTCTCTCCTGAAGAGACACAGTTAATCTCTCTCTCCTGAAGAGACACAGTTAATCTCTCTCTCCTGAAGGGACACAGTTAATCTCTCTCTCCTGAAGGGACACAGATAATCTCTCTCTCCTGAAGAGACACAGTTAATCTCTCTCTCTCCTGAAGAGACACAGTTAATCTCTCTCTCTCTTGAAGAGACACAGTTAATCTCTCTCTCTCTTGAAGGGACACAGTTAATCTCACTCTCTCCTGAAGGGACACAGTTAATCTCTCTCTCTGCTGAAGAGACACAGTTAATCTCTCTCTCTCTTGAAGGGACACAGTTAATCTCTCTCTCTCTTGAAGGGACACAGTTAATCTCTCTCTCTCCTGAAGAGACACAGTTAATCTCTCTCTCTCCTGAAGGGACACAGTTAATCTCTCTCTCCTGAAGAGACACAGTTAATCTCTCTCTCCTGAAGGGACACAGTTAATCTCTCTCTCTTCTGATGGGACACAGTTAATCTCTCTCTCCTGAAGAGACACAGTTAATCTCTCTCTTCTGATGGGACACAGTTAATCTCTCTCTCCTGAAGAGACACAGTTAATCTCTCTCTCCTGAAGAGACACAGTTAATCTCTCTCTCTCTCCTGAAGAGACACAGTTAATCTCTCTCTCCTGAAGGGACACAGTTAATCTCTCTATTCTGATGGGACACAGTTAATCTCTCTCTCTCCTGAAGAGACACAGTTAATCTCTCTCTCCTGAAGAGACACAGTTAATCTCTCTCTCCTGAAGAGACACAGTTAATCTCTCTCTCTCCTGAAGAGACACAGTTAATCTCTCTCTCCTGAAGAGACACAGTTAATCTCTCTCTCCTGAAGGGACACAGTTAATCTCTCTCTCCTGAAGGGACACAGTTAATCTCTCTCTCCTGAAGGGACACAGTTAATCTCTCTCTCCTGAAGGGACACAGTTAATCTCTCTCTCTCCTGAAGAGACACAGTTAATCTCTCTCTCCTGAAGAGACACAGTTAATCTCTCTCTCTCCTGAAGAGACACAGTTAATCTCTCTCTCCTGAAGAGACACAATTAATCTCTCTCACTTTCCTGAAGGGACACAGTTAGTCTCTCTCTCTCTCCTGAAGATGAGATAGTGAAGCAAGTGTTAATAGCTAGAACAAGCCAGAATTAAGGGGACACATTAGTGGAAAATTACTAATAGGGGAGTTGTTATTGAATTCGTGAGCCGACTCATGACTGTGAGCCGAATAGCCTTGAGAAACAAGGAAGATGGCTGGATGACGGAATATGAAATGTGGGAGCCGCTTGCAACTATAGCTAAACACCTGCTGTTTATGCTAAGACTATTATATACTCATGTGCCAATAGATAACCTCAAAGTCTGTAAAATCATGTATCGAAACTATGGCAAAAACAAGTTTATGCTTTGTAATGGGGGCAAGCTCAAGTGAATGTAAGGGACAGCCTCTTAAAAAAACATATAAAAAAGGAGGTTTTGAGCAATACTTTGGCACTCTCCGAGGTGTTTCTCCGGAATACCTAGAGAGCTGCCCCGATCGCAATAAAGATTATTCTGACGTATGGACGTGTTCGAGACCGTTTGTTCCGGACTGAGAGACAAGTGAATTAGAGACGCATTCACATTTTGGTGGCAGCGGTGGGATTTCAAAGAGTCTCCGCTGAGCCTGGCGGCATAAGCGACTGAGTGAGTTCGGGAGCGAAGGAGGAATTGGGCCACCATTGTGAGTAAAGTTTTTGGCACTTTGGTATTCCCCTCCGCTGTACCGTCCTTGATTCGGCCCCGCTGCCAGCGCTCAGGGACGCTCTTACGAAATCCAGGTCAGTCCGGCGAACCCGTTTAAGGGAGGGAGTGTGACCCCTACAGTTATAGTCACAGGCACAGTCAGGGACTAGTGTCTTAAGGGAGGGAGTGTGACCCCTACAGTTATAGTCACAGGCACAGTCAGGGACTAGTGTCTTAACGGAGGGAGTGTGACCCCTACAGTTATAGTCAGAGGCACAGTCAGGGACTAGTGTCTTAAGGGAGGGAGTGTGACCCCTACAGTTATAGTCACAGGCACAGTCAGGGACTAGTGTCTTAAGGGAGGGAGTTTGACCCCTACAGTTATAGTCACAGGCACAGTCAGGGACTAGTGCTTTAAGGGAGGGTGTGTAGCCCCTACAGTTATAGCTACAGAAGAGGTTTCGGCATCATCATGATCCTTGCCTTTGTCTAAAAGTGCCCCCGCGATAAGATGCTTTAGAAGGGTGCGTGATCAACCCTAAGATAACAATATAACAAGGACGTTATAACCTTGTAGTTAGATAGGCTTGCAGGCACGGATGAGCCTGCCTGAATTGGGCAACGAAGCAGGATAACTCCGTTTAAATTCATGATTGAATTTGGATCATTCTTGAGGCAGAGGGGGTCATAGATAGAAGCTTCAGGGAGGTAGTTATGCCAAAGAATAAAGATAGATGGGTGACAGTGAGAGGGGCTGGGGGTAAGCAGTCAGTACAGGGATCCCCTGTGGTTGTTCCCCTTAGTAACAGGTATACCGCTTTGGATACTGTTGGGGGGGGATGACTTACCAGGGGTCAGCCATGGGGTACTGGTCTCTGGCACAGAGTCTGTCCCTGTTGCTCAAAAGGGAAGTGAAGGAAAGGAGTAGAACATTAGTCATTGGAGACTCCATAGTTAGGGGGATAGATAGGAGATTCTGTGGTAACGAGAGAGACTCGCGGTTGGTGTGTTGCCTCCCAGGTGCCAGGGTCCGCGATGTCTCAGATCGTGTTTTCGGGATCCTTAATGGGGAGGGGGAGCAGCCCCGAGTCGTGGTCCACAGAGGTACCAAAGACATAGGTAGGAAAAGGGATAGGGAAGTAAGGCAGGAATTCAGGGAGCTAGGGTGGAAACTTAGAGCTAGAACAAACAGAGTTATTATCTCTGGGTTGTTACCCGTGCCACGTGCTAGCGAGTCGAGGAATAGGGAGAGAGAGCAGTTGAACACGTGGCTGCAGGGATGGTGCAGGAGGGAGGGTTTCAGATTCCTGGACAATTGGGGCTCATTCTGGGGTAGGTGGGACCTCTACAAACGGGATGGTCTACACCTGGACCAGAGGGGTACTAATATCCTCGGGGGGAGGTTTGCTAATGCTCTTCGGGAGGGTTTAAACTAGTTCAGCAGGGGATTGGGAGCCTGAATTGTAGCTCCAGTACACAAGAAGCTGAGAGTAGTGAGGTCATGAGTAAGGTTTCAAAGTTGCAGGAGTGTACCGGCAGGAAGGAAGGTGGTCTAAAGTGCGTCTACTTCAATGCCAGGAGCATCCGGAATAAGGTGGGTGAGCTTGCGGCATGGGTTAGTACCTGGGACTTCGATGTTGTGGCCATTTCGGAGACATGGATAGAGCAGGGCGAGGAATGGTTGTTGCAGGTGCCGGGGTTTAGATATTTCAGTAAGTTCAGGGAAGGTGGTAAGAGAGGGGGAGGGGTGGCATTGTTAGTCAAGGACAGTATTACGGTGGCTGAGAGGACATGGGCTGAGTTAAGAAACAGGAAAGGAGAGGTCACCTTGTTAGGGCTTTTCTATAGGCCTCCGAAAAGTTCCAGAGATGTAGAGGAAAGGATTGCAAAGATGATTCTGGATAGGAGCGAAAATAACAGGGTAGTTGTTATGGGGGACTTTAACTTTCCAAGTATTGACTGGAAACACTATAGTTCGAGTACTTTAGATGGATCCGTTTTTGTCCAATGTGTGCAGGAGGGTTTCCTGATGCAGTTTGTAGATAGGCCAACAAGAGGCGAGGCCATATTGGATTTGGTACTGGGTAATGAACCAGGACAGGTGTTAGATTTGGAGGTAGGTGAGCATTTTGGTGATAGTGACCACAATTCGATTACGTTTACTTTAGCGATGGAAAGGGATAGGTATAAACCGCAGGGCAAGAGTTATTGCTGGGGGAAAGGCAATTATGATGCGATGAGACAAGACTTAGGATGCATCACCTGGAGAGGAAAACTGCAGGGGATGGACACAATGGAAATATGGAGCATGTTCAAGGAACAGCTACTGCGTGTCCTTGATAAGTATGTACCTGTTAGGCAGGGAGGAAGTGGTCGAGCGAGGGAACCATGGGTTACTAAAGCAGTTGAATCACTTGTCAAGAGGAAGAAGGATTCTTATGTGAAGATGAGACGTGATGGTTCATTTGGGTCGCTTGAGAGTTACAAGTTAGCTAGGAAGGCTCTAAAGAGAGAGCTAAGAAGAGCCAAGCGAGGACATGAGAAGTCTTTGGCAGGTATGATCAAGGATAACCAAACAGCTTTCTATAGGTGTGTCAGGAATAAAAGAATGACTAAGGTAAGAGTAGGGCCAGTCAAGGACAGTAGTGGGAAGTTGTGCGTAGAGTCCGAGGAGATAGGAGAGGTGCTAAATTAGTATTTTTCGTCAGTATTCACACAGGAAAAAGACAAAGTTGTCGAGGAGAATACTGAGATACAGGCTACTAGACTAGAAGGACTTGAGGTTCATAAGGAGGTGTTAGCGATTCTGGAAAGTGTGAAAATAGATAAGTCCCCTGGGCCGGATGGGATTTATCCTAGGATTCTCTGGGAAGCTAGGGAGGAGATTGCTGAGCCTTTGGCTTTGATCTTCAAGTCATCTTTGTCTACAGGAATAGTGCCAGAGGACTGGAGGATAGCAAATGTTGTCCCCTTGTACAAGAAGGGGAGTAGAGATAACCCCGGTAACTATAGGCCAGTGAGCCTTGCTTCTGTTGTGGGAAAAGTCTTGGAAAGGTTTATAAGAGATAGGATGTATAATCATCTGGAAAGGAATAATTTGATTAGAGATAATCAACATGGTTTTGTGAAGGGTAGGTTGTGCCTCACAAACCTCATTGAGTTCTTCGAGAAGGTGACCAAACAGGTGGATGAGGGTAAAGCAGTTGATGTGGTGTATATGGATTTCAGTAAAGCGTTTGATAAGGTTCCCCACGGTAGGCTATTGCAGAAAATACAGAGGCATGGGACTCAGGGTGATTTAGCAGTTTGGATCAGAAATTGGCTAGCTGATAGAAGACAAAGAGTGGTGGTTGATGGGAAATGCTCTGACTGGTGTCCAGTTACTAGTGGTGTGCCACAAGGATCTGTTTTGGGGCCGTTTCTGTTTGTCATTTTTATAAATGACCTGGAGGAGGGCGTAGAAGGATGGGTGAGTAAATTTGCAGATGACACTAAAGTCGGTGAAGTTGTGGACAGTGCAGAAGGATGTTACAAGTTACAGAGGGACATAGATAAGCTGCAGAGCTGGGCTGACAGGTGGCAAATGGAGTTTAATGCAGAAAAGTGTGAGGTGATTCATTTTGGAAGGAATAACAGAAAGGCAGAGTACTGGGCTAATGATAAGATTCTTGGTAGTGTGGTCGAGCAGAGAGATCTCGGTGTCCATGTCCATAGATCCCTGAAAGTTGCCACCCAGGTTGAGAGGGTTGTTAAGAAGGCGTACGGTGTGTGAGCTTTTATTGGTAGAGGAATTGAGTTTCGGAGCCATGAGGTCATGTTGCTGTTGTACAAAACTCTGGTGCGGCCGCATTTGGAGTATTGTGTGCAGTTCTGGTCGCCACATTATAGGAAGGATGTGGAAGCATTGGAAAGGTTACAGAGGAGATTTACAAGAATGTTGCCTGGTATGGAGGGAAGATCATATGAGGAAAGGCTGAAGGACTTGAGGCTGTTTTCGTTAGAGAGAAGAAGGTTAAGAGGTGACTTAATTGAGGCATACAAGATGATCAGAGGATTAGATAGGGTGGACAGTGAGAGCCTTTTTCCTCGGATGGTGATGTCCAGCACGAAGGGACATAGCTTTAAATTGAGGGGAGATAGATATAGGACAGATGTCAGAGGTAGGTTCTTTACTCAGAGAGTAGTAAGGGCGTGGAATGCCCTGCCTGCAACAGTAATGGACTCGCCAACACTAAACGCATTCAAATGGTCATTGGATAGGCATATGGACGATAAGGGAATCGTGTAGAGGGACTTTAGAGGGGTTTCACAGGACGGCGCAACTTCGTGGGCCGAAGGGCCTGTACTGCGCTGTAATGTTCTATGTTCTAAGTGGTCCAGGACCATTTCGCCAAATAAACAATAATCGCAAGGATCATTAACTGCCAATAGTGTTAGAGATGGGTAATACATTAAATACAACCTCTGATAGTGGAAGCGCGCTTCAAACCTTGTGTGAACAATATCCGGAATATTCCAAGCAACTGAGACAATTGTCAGGAGAATTGCATTAAAATTTAGGAGAAGAAAAATGGCCACTGGGGGAAAACTAATGCATTAAAATTGGGTATAAAATTGACAGAGAAATGAATAGCTAAAACAGCCAAGGTCTTAAAAAAAAAGGAATGCGCATATGGGAAAAGAACCAAGTCATTCGGCTATCCGCCTTGAATCTGTATATTAATCCATGTGAGTTTAAGCTTAAGTGGGATAAGGTGCTGTCAGGGACTGCGGAGTTCCCAAATCTTATCTCCCAGAATTCTGACATCAAAAACTGCTTTGTTACTGATACTCAGGCCTTCGTGTGAATATTTTCACCCTTAACATTTAGTGTGAGTCTGGAAGGATTTGCTGAGCTGGACGCCGCTCGAGCCGGTGGACAAGGCGAGTAGTCAAACCTTTGACCGCCTAAAATTAGAATCACTCGGCAAGGCGGACAGACGGTGAGGTAACATCCAATAAATCTAGTATCAAGGCCAAATGAGTAAAAAAGTCAGTTTAAATTTTTTTTTTGGTTTTTGAAGAGCAAAATCCTCTGAAAAAAAACAATGATCAAAGATGGGTGTGATTTCTGTGGAACAGAGAAAAATGGTGAGATACACAGAAGTAAAGATAAGACAAATAAAGTTAGAAGCACAAATGACATAAATTAAACCTTCACACCATTTGGAAGACAGGCTGGTTTGAAGGAATTGAGCTCTAACTCCTTTAAGCATAGCAATAAAGCGGGTAAAGATACTGCAGTACAGATTGTGAAAACTAGCAAAAGACATCACAAAACTGCCAACAATTACGGCTAATGGCTGACCCGGAATGTCTCAAGGAGGAAAAAAAAATCAAATTAAGTGAAGTCCAAAAGATCAGAAAGGGGCTAAAACACTCAATTAGTTTTGTTCAGGAATATCTGAGGATGACTAATTCCCCCCTCCCAAAACAAAAAAATTGGGAAGAAAATCAATACAAGATTACGGTTAGAAATTAAACAATGGATACATGTCGAGAATAACTTCAGATTGTTTCAAGCCGTCCAGATAAATTCGGCAGTAATTCAACTCATTTGAAATAAAAGAAAAATAAACATCCAGTAATGTCTCTTTCCAAAAACCGGTTAAATAACGAACATTGAAAATTGAAAGAAAGGATGGATAATGTCTGAGGTCACATGGCAGATGGAGATGGCATCATGCCAAGTTCTCCACCACTTTCGATTCTGTACAAAAGTTTAGCCATTTGAGGAAGCAGGTCATCTGCACAAAGACATATACACCTCTAAGAATAGCGAATGCCTCTAAATTAATCAGTGGAAATTGACTTAAATGGAATGACACAGATAAAGTTTTCGAAGGAGAATGAAAAATTTTGTTTAGTATTTTAATTGAGCTCCATTTTAGAGAAAGAGTGAGAGGGTTAGAGAGAGAGAGCCAGAGACTGAGAGAGGGACTGATAGAGACAGCGAAAGTTGAGAGAGCGAAAGAGAGCGAGTTAGGGAAAGACAGAGACGGGGAGAGGTAGTTAGATAAAGAGAAAGAGTGGCAAGAGTTCCAGAGACAGGCAGAGTTACGTAGAGAGATAGACAGAGAGAGAGTTTTAGGCATCTAAACTTTGTTCTGAACTATTCACTGTCTCTGTATTCATGTTTCATTTTCAGACTTTGACTTCAGACTTTGACTTTTAAAAGTTTTGTTACGAGCTGTGATTATTTGAAAGCTTCAAATTGTCTACGTATGGGCAGCACGGTGGCACAGTGGTTATCCCTGCAACCTCACGGCGTCGAGGTCCCAGGTTCGAATCCCAGCTCTGGGTCACTGTCCATGTGGAGTTTGCACATTCTCCCCGTCTTTGCGTGGGTTTCACCCCCACAACCCAAAGATGTGCAGGGTAGGTGGATTGGCCACGTTAAATTGCCCCTTAATTGGAAAAAATGAACTGGGTGCTCTAAATTTAAAAAAAAAAATTGTCTACGCATTGCCTTTAAAGATTACAGTTTGAGTATAGTTAACAATTTTTTATTTTCAAAAGCTATCATTGGCATTGCCAGGGTAATTTTGATACACAAGGAATTTTAATCAGGGTGCAAAATCACGTATGTAAGAATAAGAAAATATTAGTTTTATGGTGTTCAGTGGAAGTTAGGATAATTGAAATACATATGACAAGTTGCAATACATATGACAAATATGAACAAGCCGGTGTTTCATTAGTTCAGGGTTAAAACTTCCCTGACACAAATAATCATCAGTAGGGTGAAACTTACCTGTCCAACAACGCAGATGTTTTAATGATGAGATTGCAGAATTACTTATTAACAACAGATGGGTAAATGAAATATGTCCATAATCATGCTCGTCTGGGAAAGAACCACGCAAAATTGGTTCACTCAGAGTTTCAATAACATATTGTGTTTGCTGAAAGACTTGATAACGAGAATTTGGCAGCACTCCAACTCTTACTTCCAGTTCATTTGAGTGAAAAATATAAAAAAACGTTTAGAGATGCGAATGGCATCATTCCAATTGATCCACCCACTATACGCCCCTTTTTGTCTCTGCAAGAAAATTAACCCTTTCAACAAGCTCTTGTGTGTAATCCAGAAGATGTCTTGACACTCCCATGCTGGGTTTGCCTGTGAGCTCTGGCCCTTTTAATTCTGATAAAGTAATGAACAGTCCACACGGCTGAAGATGCATTTTAATTGGAACTTACCGATCTTAAATTTAGAATTTTCACCCCCTTAACGACCCAGACCTGACCATGTTCACAGATGGAAGTGCTTTTATCGGTGAAAGGGGGGAGCGGTTATCAGGATATGCTATAGTCAACCAGGGTGGGGAGACAGTAGAATCAGCAGCATTTGAAACTCCATTCTCGGCCCAGCAAGTAGAATTGTTCGCACTAATACGCGCATGCGCACTAGGAGCAGGCAAAAAAGTAAATATTTATACAGACTCCAGATATGCCTTTGGAGTCGTACATGATTTTGGACAATTATGGAAGAACAGAGGATTTTTAACATCCGCTGGCACCCCAATTTCCCATCAGCAGCTAGCAACCCAGTTACTCCAAGCTCTTATGCTCCTAGAAAAGGTAGCAGTGATAAAGTGTACTGCCCATACGAAAGGAAAAACTCCAGTAGATGAAGGAAATAGGCATGCCAACCACCAAGCAAAAGAAGCCTCAAAGTCAAAAGCCATGGTAGTGCCCAAAATGATGAGCCAGACTAAAAACTCAAAGAACAAGTCTCCCTCTGAAAAACCTATGCCGACCATTACTGACGTAATCCAGCTACAGGAGGACGCTCCTGCTAGCGATAAAAAGTTATGGGAAGAATTGGGATGTACATATGATAAAGAAAGTAAGCTGTGGGTCACCCCAGCAGGGCAGACATGTATGCCCGATGCTTTGGCAGCCTGGGTGGCCAAATGTGTACACTTTGCAATTCACTGTGGTGCTCGCGCTACAGGTGATATATTGTTAAAAACCTGGTGGCATCCTAGGTTGCAGGAGATAGCCCAACGAATTAGCAGTCGCTGCTTGATATGTCAGCAGTATAACCCTGGGAAGGCTGTCCCCTGCGAGCAGGGGAAAACACCATTGCCCCTTTGAGACCCTGCAACTGGACTACATTGAGTTGGAAAGATGTCAGTGTTACAAGCATGTATTAGTAATTGTTGATGTGTTTAGTAAATGGATAGAGTCCTATCCTACTGTAGATAATAAGGCTTCAACTGTAGTAAAAGTTCTTATGCGTGAAATTGTACCAAGATTTGGAATTCCCTATCGTTGAAGCTCTGATAATGGACCTCACTTTGTGGGACAGATCAATAAAGAATTCTGCACTCAACTGGGAATTAAACAGCAGTTACACTGCGCCTACAGACCCCAGGCAGCTGGGATAGTGGAAAGAGCTAACCAGACTCTGAAAACCAAACTTGCTAAGCTACAAGCAGAGACCGGAGCCACTTGGCTCAAACTTTTACCTGTTGCACTTTTCCAGATCAGAACCACCCCTGCGGGAAAGACTCGATTGAGCCCCGCTGAAATCTTGTACGGAAGACCCCTTCGCACCCCCTGGGACTGTCATACATCCCGAGACATTCAGTTCCACCACATGACTACAGAAATGGCTAATTACATAATACAGTAGCCTTGACTAAAGTATTAAAGAGTCTCCACTTACAAGTACGTGCCGCACAAGAGGAAGTGCCACCCTTAGCTAGCTCCGACATTGTGCAACCGGGAGATCATGTGAAGATCCGCAATTGGATGTGGAAGGGGTTGGAACCACGTTGGGAAGGACCGTTCCAAGTTAGAACATAGAACATAGAACATAGAACAGCACAGAACAGGCCCTTCGGCCCTCGATGTTGTGCCGAGCAATGATCACCCTACTTAAACCCACGTAACCCGTATACCCGTAACCAAACAATCCCCCCATTAACCTTACACTACGGGCAATTTAGTATGGCCAATCCACCTAACCCGCACATCTTTGGACTGTGGGAGGAAACCGGAGCACCCGGAGGAAACCCACGCACACACGGGGAGGACGTGCAGACTCCACACAGACAGTGACCCAGCCGGGAATCGAACCTGGGACCCTGGAGCTGTGAAGCATTGATGCTAACCACCATGCTACCGTGAGGCCCTTACCACCCCCTAACCACCCCCACGGCAGTCAAAGTTGAAGGACGAAATGCGTGGATTCACACCCACCACTGTAAGCTAGTGAAGTTTTCGTGGTTATTAACTCTTGTTTTAAGTTTTAGGTACATACGACCTTACTCGGAATAGGAGCAGGACCCCACGATGAAGCTGCTCTTTTTACTAGTGATCCTCGCCAGCGCCATCCAGTTTACATTTACTAGCGACCGGCAATGTAGACCCGGCGGACGAATTCTGCACCTTTGTCGTGAGGACACCTTTAGCTGTGCCAACAGCACCACAGATGAGACCTTGCGGACGGCGACCCCGGTAGATACCTGCACCACCATCATTCATCAAGACGAGCAGAAGCCTCGGTTCCTGACTACCCGCGGATCCCTGACCTGCGATCGCTACGCTTGCCGGTGGGACTACCAGTGTACGAGGAAAGGCAAGCCACGAGTTCCTGAATGTAAGACTATCCATACTCACCCGCCTACCAGGAGGAAGCGGGCAACGCACCATGTGACTGCAAATTCATTCCTGTTTATGTCTTATACTTATGCAAAGAAATTAAATGTCTCCTCTTGTTGGGAATGTACGCATGTTCCCAGCCATGCCCATGGGGGTATTCCCTTGGTCCCTCTTTCCTATTTGATTGAGGAGGTTGCAGAATGGGCTCTGCGACATAATCGCACCGATCCTGATAATAATACCGCGGAAGGACTCAGTGAGCTCAACGTAGAGCTAGTAGCTGTTCGGACGGTCGCCTTACAGAACCGCATGGTTCTAGACTACCTCCTCGCCAGCGAGGGAGGTACGTGTGCTGTAGTGGGTTCTGAGTGCTGTACTTATATCCCTGATAGCTCGGAGAACATTACTCACCTAGTGCACCACATTAGGGATGGGGTAAAGAGACTCCGCCAGTCCTCCTCAGACGACTGGTGGGGATGGCTGTGGTCTAGTTCCTGGACCACCTATCTGTTTCATGGATTTATTATCTTTATCATTATTTGCCTTTTGCTATGTATCAACGTAACCTGTGTTAAATGCTTTTGTAATCGTTTAGGTGCCTCTGTGATGCCACAGATGCTGCAGCGGCTTCCCCAGTTAGACAAGCAGAACTTAGTAGATGCCGGAAATGGTATTAGGACATTGGACTAAAGGATGATTTCCCGGAGGAATTCCTCAGACTCTCAAGGATATGGGTGGCTGTGTGATCATGGAATGATCAAAGGGGGGAATGAGAATGTGAAGCAAGGGTTAATAGCTAGAACAAGCCAGAATGAATGGGACACATTAGTGGAAAATTACAAATAAGGGAGTTGTTATTAAATTCGTGAGCCGACTCACGAAGGGTCTCTCTCCTGAAGGGTCACAGTTAATCTCTCTCTCCTGAAGAGACACAGTTAATCTCTCTCTCTCCTGAAGGGTAACAGTTAATCTCTCTCTCTCTCCTGACGAGACACAGTTAATCTCTCTCTCCTGAAGAGACACAGTTAATCTCTCTCTCCTGAAGGGACACAGTTAATCTCTCTCTCCTGAAGAGACACGGTTAATCTCTCTCTCTTGAAGAGACACAGTTAATCTCTCTCTTCTGAAGAGACACAGTTAATCTCTCTCTTCTGAAGGGACACAGTTAATCTCTCTCTCCTGAAGAGACACAGTTAATCTCTCTCTTCTGAAGGGACACAGTTAATCTCTCTCTCCTGAAGAGACACAGTTAATCTCTCTCTTCTGAAGAGACACAGTTAATCTCTCTCTTCTGAAGGGACACAGTTAATCTCTCTCTCCTAAAGAGACACAGTTAATCTCTCTCTTCTGAAGGGACACAGTTAATCTCTCTCTCCTGAAGAGACACAGTTAATCTCTCTCTCCTGAAGAGACACAGTTAATCTCTCTCTCCTGAAGAGACACAGTTAATCTCTCTCTCCTGAAGGGACACAGATAATCTCTCTCTCCTGAAGGGTCACAGTTAATCTCTCTCTCTCCTGAAGATACACAGTTAATCTCTCTCTCTCTTGAAGGGACACAGTTAATCTCTCTCTTTCCTGAAGATACACAGTTAATCTCTCTCTTTCCTGAAGGGTCACAGTTAATCTCTCTCTCTCCTGAAGATACACAGTTAATCTCTCTCTCTCCTGAAGGGACACAGTTGATCTCTCTCTCTTGAAGGGACACAGTTAATCTCTCTCTTTCCTGAAGAGACACAGTTAATCTCTCTCTTTCCTGAAGAGACACAGTTAATCTCTCTCTTTCCTGAAGAGACACAGTTAATCTCTCTCTTTCCTGAAGAGACACAGTTAATCTCTCTCTTTCCTGAAGAGACACAGTTAATCTCTCTCTCTCCTGAAGAGACACAGTTAATCTCTCTCTCCTGAAGAGACAGTTAATCTCTCTCTCTCCTGAAGGGACACAGTTAATCTCTCTCTCCTGAAGGGACACAGTTAATCTCTCTCTCCTGAAGAGACACAGTTAATCTCTCTCTCTTGAAGGGACACAGTTAATCTCTCTCTCTTTCCTGAAGAGACACAGTTAATCTCTCTCTCCTGAAGGGACACAGTTAATCTCTCTCTCTCCTGAAGGGACACAGTTAATCTCTCTCTCCTGAAGAGACACAGTTAATCTCTCTCTCTCCTGAAGGGACACAGTTAATCTCTCTCTCTCCTGAAGGGACACAGTTAATCTCTCTCTCTCCTGAAGAGACAGTTAATCTCTCTCTCTCTTGAAGAGACACAGTTAATCTCTCTCTCTCCTGAAGGGACACAGTTTATCTCTCTCTCTCCTGAAGGGACACAGTTAATCTCTCTCTCCTGAAGAGACAGTTAATCTCTCTCTCTCCTGAAGGGACACAGTTAATCTCTCTCTCCTGAAGAGACAGTTAATCTCTCTCTCTCCTGAAGGGACACAGTTAATCTCTCTGTCTCTCCTGAAGAGACACAGTTAATCTCTCTCTCTCCTGAAGAGACACAGTTAATCTCTCTCTCTCCTGAAGAGACACAGTTAATCTTGCATACGTGCAGTGCAGTCAGCCTAATTTGAAGGTGGTTTGTGGAGGGGCTGTTGTCAAGTGACAGTTAAACCCGAAACACTTCGTTAGTGTTTCCCACCCTATCTCCTCCTCTAACCAAAAAAAAAACCACGGTTGTTGGGAAGCGGGAGCAGGGGCCTGTCGTGAAGGTGAGTGAGTGCCTTTAAATTTGCTTACCTTTCAGCGGCAGCAGGGTTTGAGGGAATATCAGGTAAGCTCTTCCTTTCTTTTTCTTTTTCTTGTTTTTTTTTAAATCTAGAGGTGATGTCAGGGAAGGCAGTACAATGCTCCTCCTGCAGAATGTTTGAGGTGAGGGACCTCACCGTAGCATGGTGGTTAGCATCAATGCTTCACAGCTCCAGGGTCCCAGGTTCGATTCCCGGCTGGGTCACTGTCTGTGTGGAGTCTGCACGTCCTCCCCGTGTGTGCGTGGGTTTCCTCCGGGTGCTCCGGTTTCCTCCCACAGTCCAAAGATGTGCGGGTTAGGTGAATTGGCCATACTAAATTGCCCGTAGTGTAAGGTTAATGGGGGGATTGTTGGGTTACGGGTATGTGGGTTTAAGTGGGGTTATCATTGCTCGGCACAACATCGAGGGCCGAAGGGCCTGTTCTGTGCTGTACTGTTCTATGTTCTATGTCAGTGTCCCTGCTGATTTCATCTGTGGGAAGTGCACCCAACTCCAGCTCCTCAAAAACCGTGTTAGGGAGCTTGAGCTGGATGAACTTCGGATCATTCGGGAGGCAGAGGGGGTCATAGATAGGAGCTTCAGGGAAGTAGTTACACCAAAGGCTGGAGATAGATGGGTAACTGTAAGAGGGACTGGGAAGAAGCAGTCAGTGCAGGGACCCCCTGCGGTCGTTCCCCTGAGTAACAAGTATACCGTTTTGGATACTTGTGGGGGGGGGGACTTACCAGGGGTAAGCCATGGGGTACGGGCCTCTGGCACGGAGTCTGTCCCTGTTGCTCAGAAGGGAAGGGGGGAAAGGAGTAGAACATTAGTAATTGGGGACTCAATAGTCAGGGGCACAGATAGGAGATTTTGTGGGAGCGAGAGAGACTCACGTTTGGTATGTTGCCTCCCAGGTGCAAGGGTACGTGATGTCTCGGATCGTGTTTTCCGGGTCCTTAAGGGGGAGGGGGAGCAGCCCCAAGTCGTAGTCCACATTGGCACTAACGACATAGGTAGGAAAGGGGACAAGGATGTCAGGCAGGCCTTTAGGGACCTTGATGGAAGCTCAGAGCGAGAACAAACAGAGTTGTTATCTCTGGGTTGTTGCCCGTGCCACGTGATAGTGAGATGAGGAATAGGGAGAGAGAGCAATTAAACACGTGGCTACAGGGATGGTGCAGGCGGGAGGGATTCAGATTTCTGGATAACTGGGGCTCTTTCTGGGGAAGGTGGGACCTCTATAGACAGGATGGTCTACATCTGAACCTGAGGGGCACCAATATCCTGGGGGGGGAGATTTGTTAGTGCTCTTTGGGGGGGTTTAAACTAATTCAGCAGGGGCATGGGAACCTGGATTGTAGTTTTGGGGTACGGGAGATTGAGAGTATGGAGGTCAGGAGCACAGATTTGACTTCGCAGGAGGGTGCCAGTGTTCAGGTAGGTGGTTTGAAGTGTGTCTACTTCAATGCCAGGAGTATACGAAATAAGGTAGGGGAACTGGCAGCATGGGTTGGTACCTGGGACTTTGATGTTGTGGCCATTTCAGAGACATGGATAGAGCAGGGACAGGAATGGTTGTTGCAGGTTCCAGGGTTTAGGTGTTTTAGTAAGCTCAGAGAAGGGGGCAAAAGAGGGGGAGGTGTGGCGCTGCTAGTCAAGGACAGTATTACGGTGGCGGAAAGGATGCTAGATGGGGACTCTTCTTCCAAGGTAGTATGGGCTGAGGTTAGAAACAGGAAAGGAGAGGTCACCCTGTTGGGAGTTTTAAGGATGTTCTAAGGATGTAGAGGAAAGGATAGCGAAGATGATTCTGGAAAAGAGCGAAAGTAACAGGGTAGTTGTTATGGGAGACTTTAACTTTCCAAATATTGACTGGAAAAGATATAGTTCGAGTACATTAGATGGGTCGTTCTTTGTACAATGTGTGCAGGAGGGTTTCCTGACACAATATGTTGACAGGCCAACAAGAGGCGAGGCCACATTGGATTTGGTTTTGGGTAATGAACCAGGCCAGGTGTTAGATCTGGAGGTAGGTGAGCACTTTGGAAACAGTGACCACAATTCGGTGACCTTTACGTTAGTGATGGAATTGGATAAGTATACCCCGCAGGGCAAGAGTTATAGCTGGGGGAAGGGCAATTATGATGCCATTAGACATGACTTAGGATGTGTAGGTTGGAGAAGTAGGCTGCAAGGGTTGGGCACACTGGATATGTGGAGCTTGTTCAAGGAACAGCTATTGCATGTTCTTGATAAGTACGTACCAGTCAGGCAGGGAGGAAGGGGTCGAGCGAGGGAACCGTGGTTTACCAAAGAAGTGGAATCTCTTGTTAAGAGGAAGAAGGAGGCCTATGTGAAGATGAGGCGTGAAGTTTCAGTTGGGGCGCTTGATAGTTACAAGGAAGCGAGGAAGGATCTAAAGAGAGAGCTAAGACGAGCAAGGAGGGGACATGAGAAGTCTTTGGCAGGTAGGATCAAGGAAAACCCAAAAGCTTTCTATAGGTATGTCAGGAATAAAAGAATGACTAGGGTAAGAGCAGGGCCAGTCAAGGACAGTGGTGGGAAGTTGTGTGTGGAGGCTGAGGAGATAAGCGAGATACTAAATGAATACTTTTCGTCAGTATTCACTCAGGAAAAAGATAATATTATGGAGGAGAATGCTGAGACCCAGGCTATTAGAATAGATGGCATTGAGGTGCGTAGGGAAGAGGTGTTGGCAATTCTGGACAAGGTGAAAATAGATAAGTCCCCGGGGCCTGATGGGATTTATCCTAGGATTCTCTGGGAAGCCAGGGAAGAGATTGCTGAGCCTTTGGCTTTGATTTTTAGGTCATCATTGGCTACAGGAATAGTGCCAGAGGACTGGAGGATAGCAAATGTGGTCCCTTTGTTCAAGAAGGGGAGTAGAGATAACCCCGGTAACTATAGGCCGGTGAGCCTAACGTCTGTGGTGGGTAAAGTCTTGGAGAGGATTATAAAAGATACGATTTATAATCATCTAGATAGGAATAATATGATTAGGGAAAGTCAGCATGGTTTTGTGAAGGGTAGGTCATGCCTCACAAACCTTATCGAGTTCTTTGAGAAGGTGACTGAACAGGTAGACAAGGGTAGAGCAGTTGATGTGGTGTATATGGATTTCAGTAAAGCGTTTGATAAGGTTCCCCACGGTCGGCTATTGCAGAAAATACGGAGGCTGGGGATTGAGGGTGATTTAGAGATGTGGATCAGAAATTGGCTAGTTGAAAGAAGACAGAAAGTGGTAGTTGATGGAAAATGTTCAGAATGGAGTTCAGTTACGAGTGGCGTACCACAAGGATCTGTTCTGGGGCCGTTGCTGTTTGTCATTTTTATAAATGACCTAGAGGAGGGCGCAGAAGGATGGGTGAGTAAATTTGCAGACGACACTAAAGTCGGTGGAGTTGTAGACAGTGCGGAAGGATGTTGCAGGTTACAGAGGGACATAGATAAGCTGCAGAGCTGGGCTGAGAGGTGGCAAATGGAGTTTAATGTGGAGAAGTGTGAGGTGATTCACTTTGGAAAGAATAACAGGAATGCGGAATATTTGGCTAATGGTAAAATTCTTGGTAGTGTGGATGAGCAGAGGGATCTCGGTGTCCATGTACATAGATCCCTGAAAGTTGCCACCCAGGTTGATAGGGTTGTGAAGAAGGCCTATGGTGTGTTGGCCTTTATTGGTAGAGGGATTGAGTTCCGGAGCCATGAGGTCATGTTGCAGCTGTGCAAAACTCTGGTACGGCCGCATTTGGAGTATTGCGTACAGTTCTGGTCGCCTCATTATAGGAAGGACGTGGAAGCTTTGGAACGTGTGCAGAGGAGATTTACCAGGATGTTGCCTGGTATGGAGGGAAAATCTTATGAGGAAAGGCTGATGCACTTGAGGTTGTTTTCGTTAGAGAGAAGAAGGTTAAGAGGTGACTTAATAGAGGCATACAAAATGATCAGAGGGTTAGATAGGGTGGACAATGCGAGCCTTCTCCCGCGGATGGAGGTGGCCAGCACGAGGGGACATAGCCTTAAATTGAGGGGTAATAGATATAGGACAGAGGTCAGAGGTAGGTTTTTTACGCAAAGAGTGGTGAGGCCGTGGAATGCCCTGTGGAAGTGGATTTCATTTTGTTATAACTTTGCTGCTATGTTTAATATCGAAGTTCCGAAAAGCTCTGTGAAAGAGATGTCAAAAGGTCAGGGGACTGGAATGAAAGGAAGCATGACTTTACTATAATCAAGGTTCTGAAAAGCATCTGTGAAAGCAGAGATGTCAAAAGGTCAAGGGAATGGAATGTAAGGAAGCGTGACTTTACTGCAGAGACAGCGAAACTAAGCTTGTTTGACCAACTGAAACAATAAGCATTGAAATGTAAAGGCAACTGGCTCTGGAGTAAGTGAAGGGAGAAGATGAGGAAGTTGGGCCAGATGGCCATGGGATAAGAGAAACCTTTGTAACAGCATTAATAGTGACCTGTGTTAATGATTATGTCAAAAATAACCTCCCGACCTCGAAGAAGAATAATTCCATATAAGTACATGTTCTGGATCCTTGCCAAATCATTGGTGTATCTAGGAATTTAAGGGGACCACCCCTAAGCTGTGAAATGTATAAAGATACAGTCCTTATTCTGGGACTTTGGCACTTCTCGAAGGTGGTTACCCGACTGCTTAGAGATTTGTCCCGGCCGTGAATAAACGAATATTCGTTACTGACGTGTTCGAGTGTTTTACTTCTGGACTGACGAACGGTTATGTGAAAGCGCAATTCACATTTGGTGGCAGCGGTGGGATCTCCAGAGGTGTCTGCGCTACCCAACCGGCGTAATCGACTGAGCTCGTTCAAAGTAGAGGACGAATTTGGCCCCCAACGTGAGTAAAATTTCTTTTCCACCTTGGTATTCGCCTACTACTAGTTTGATCGTTGCTCAGCCTTGCCGTTGGTTTGTCGAGAAGCCTCTGCGAGATCCAGGTCAGTCCAGCGTACCCGTTTTAAAGAGGGTAAGTGAGTGACGCCTGCGGTTATCGTCACTAGGGGCGGTCTGGGACTGCCGCCATAATTCCGGGCTGTGTTCTCTAGAATTTACGGGCGGGGTTCTCGGGGCCGCTAGGAGACGACTCCGGGCTGTGGGCTCCGGACGGGACTGCCGCCGTAATTCCGGGCTGTGTTCTCTAGAATTTTCGGGCAGTGTTCTCAGGACTACTAGGAAACGAGAGTGGAATTAGAATTCCACCATGGGTAATACAGTAGATACTTGTGATGACCCGGGCAGTGCGCTCCAGACTCTCTGTGAACAATACCCCAAACACTCAAAGCAACTCCGACAATTGTCTGGGGCCCTCCATAAAAACCTAGGCAAGGATAAATGGCCTCTGGGGGGACCTAAAGACTTGGGTCCTGTCCTAGAGGCCCAACAGGTGATCTGGAAAACCAATCGCGGTTCCACCTCAAAGAAATTAATTGCTTTATGGAGGGAATACTGTCAGTCAGTGAAAGATGCATCTACACTGGCTAGCTGGCAGGCTAATGCCTCGAAATTGGGCATTGGCCTCACCAAAGGGGGAATTGTTAAAACAGTAGAGGTCTTAAAAAGGAATGTAAAGAATGAAAGAATGCTACTCCTACCCCGGCGCCGGTCAGCAATGCGAAGCAAGGTTGGGAGGACGGGGACGATGGGGATGAGGAACATCTGTTCCATTGTGGGGGACGTCGGAAGCCTCCACAGCCACCACAGCCGCCGCCTCTACCACCCCTCCCTAATGCACCGATCCAATTTATTATACCCCTCCCAAGTCAGAATCCACCACCTTATGCACCACCGCCGCCCCAACCAGCATATCAACCCCCGGCCATGAGTACAAGGTCGAGAACAAGGGGAGGAGGGGGACCATTCACGCAATTGGTCCAGTTGAAGGAACAAGTGGGAGAACAATTAGACAGTCTTTTCCAAAATCTGGATAAGGACGAGGATTTCCCTCCTCCTCTTCCACCAGCCCTCGACCATCCCTTACCCCCACCACGACAGATGCCAATGCGCCAGGTGCCAAATCCTACCTATGACCCTGTTACTGCCGTGGGCAACCCTAATGCTGAACGTACCATGAATATTTATGTCCCGTGGAAACCCAATGAGATTATGTCCATACTAGCTGGAATACCAAATCGAAAAGAGTCCCCTGCTGCCTTTGTTGACCAACTCCAATGTACAATTCGTGTATATGAGGCCGAAGCACGGGACTTATGGGCCTTGGTCCAGCAGGTCTTGCGCCCAGAAGAACACGTTCGCTTCTGCAATGTCTTACAACAGCAGGATCCTACTATTACCCTCCCTGTGTCTTTAGTGGCCCTTAACGTGCTCCACCAGGCGGACCGGCAACGCCAAGATGCAATTTTTGCTGCATTAAACACTACCCTTCAAAAGCCTGTAGATATTACTAAAATGCTTGAGACCAAACCCCGCAAGGATGAGGAAGCCGACACCTTTTTAGAGCGTTTTAATGAGTCCTAGCGTAATCAGGCCGGAGACACTAATTACCGTGCTGGCAACAACAGCCCACAGTATTGTGCCATGGTCTTGAGCTGCCTGCCCATCTCCTTATCAGATGCGATTAAGACTAACAATATGGATTGGTCCGATAATAGTCCCACCCAAATGGCACGAGCTGTGAGGTACTACTGGAAAAACGGCTCACCTGAGACTACGTCTAAAGCAACCCCTAAAATTAAAACTGTGTATGTCCTTAGAAAAGACGTCCAGGAGGTACCAATACCCTCTCGGGCGCCTGATAACACGGGCTGCCAGGTGGAACCTCAATGCCGCGCCCCTGGTTGGGTGACCCCACAAGGTGGAGGATACACCTCCCATCCAAACGGGCCCCAAGCACCGCTCTATGGCCCTCCGTATGCCCCCCCGGGAGCAGCGTCGGCCTATGCACCACCCCCACCTTATTCTTATGCCACACCCTACCAACACCCCTCCCATCCCCCACCACCCTATTATCCACCGATGCCGACCCAGGTAGCACTTACCCCCACACAACCACCACAACATGCAAGGCTCTGTTATAGTTGTGGTCAGCCAGGACATTATGCTCGTAACTGTTACACGCACCCTAACCGCGGCAGAGGGGGTCGTGGAGGGGGAGGACGGGGCAGAGGAGCGCCCGCAGTGGCTGCTCCAGTCACTACTCCGTTCACTCAGAATAACCCCTTCCAACAATACTGATTGTCGATGTTGCCTTCTCGTTTAACCTCCCCTGACTCTGAGCCTGTTCTCTCTTTAACCATTTATGGTCACTCCTATCCGTTTCTCATAGACACGGGGGCTACCATGTCTTCCGTACAGTCTCACCTCAACCTTCCCCTCTCATAAGCGACCCAACAACTATCTGGTTTCCAGGGACAGGTAGCTAGTTATCCCATTTCTTTCCCTGTGCCCGTTTCCTTCCAGGGCTACACCCTACAGCACCGATTTATTGTTACAACCGGACTAGATTGTAATCTACTGGCCCGAGACCTTCTCTGTGCCTTTGGAATACATCTCGAATGTGGGGATAACGGGATCACTGTCCATTCGCCCAGCATACCACGCCAGTTGATCACTCATGTGCACCCGCAATGGTGGGCACTTCATTTGATGCCTGAGCGGTTGTTCCACGTCACGCTGGCCTACGATTCGACCGGAGCCGACGAGGGCCTGGTCGACTCTTACAGCCCTCACCTTGAACAGGAATTCTCAGTCACCCTTTTTGCTTCTGTGAGCAGGCCCCAAGGGACTGCGGATGCGGCGCAAGTGCCTACCTGGCTATGGCACCAAGATGGGTACACCGCCCCGCATGTCACCCGCCATGTCCACTACCCCCACCATGCCAAGGATCTAGGGCCAATGGTCCGACAGGCGTTGGACCAGTCTGACCCCTCTCTTCTGGAACCCCAACTCCTCCCTGGCGGTCTCACCATTACATACATGTCACAACCAGCTACATCCCAGTCCATTCTTTTACACCATCGCGCCCGGACCGATGCGACTGTTTCTCCCCACGTATGGGCTGCGGATAAGTTTGATGTTGGTCTCGTCCCTACCCAGCCTATCACTATTCCTCTCCTCCCCGATGTTCAGCTCCCCTCGATCCGACAATATCCCATTAAGGCCCAAGCTCGCCACTCCATCGATGCACTCATAGCTAAACTTCTCGACCAGGGTATCCTGGTTCCTTGTCAGTCTCCGTGCAATACCCCCATCCTAGCGGTGCCCAAACCTGGGAAACCAGATCAGTACCGCCTCGTCCAGGACTTACGTGCTATCAATTCTATTGTCCAGCCTCTCCACGCCCTTGTTCCTAACCCTGCGCATATTCTAGCCCAGGTTCCTGCAGACGCACTATTCTTCTCCCTTGTAGACCTCCAGCATGCCTTTTTCGCTCTGCCACTCGATCCATCATGCCAATATCTTTTTGCATTCACTTATAATGGCCAACAGTATACTTGGATACGTTTGCCTCAAGGTTTCATTCACTCTCCCACTCTTTTCTCCCGCTGTCTCCAACACCAACTACAATTCCTCTCCTTCTTCCGAGGCTCCACTCTTGTTCAGTACGTCGACGATCTCTTGATCGCTAACCCTACTGAGGGGGGATGTCGGGCCGACACTCAACTTTTACTCAATTTTCTGGCTTCCCTTGGTTACATTGTCTCTCCCTCGAAAGTTATGATTGCTCAACCTACTGTTAAGTTCCTAGGTGTTAGGATATCTGCCACCTCTCGTTCCTTAGATCCAGACCGGATCCGCCCTATCTGCGATTTCCCACCCCCAACGACGGCCAAGCAGCTCCGTCAGTGGCTGGGCATGGTCAATTATTGCCGTCAGTGGATCCCGAATATTACTCTGGATTCCCGCCTCCTTACCCCCTACACCAATGAACCCGGTACTTTTTCCTTTTCCCCGGAAGCCGCACTGGCCTTTAACCGCCTCAAGGAGGCACTCCTCCAGGCCCCTGCCCTTGGTCGACCCTTATATGATCGCCCTTTTCAGCTCTATTGCACGGTCCTTGCCGACTGCGCCACAGCTGTCCTGACCCAACGCCACGGCGACCGCTGTCGCCCGGTTGCATACTACTCCTCTAAACTCGATCCGGTGGCCCTTGGCTATCCTATCTGTACCCAAATTCTTGCAGCTATCTACAACAGCCTGCAATCGGCTGCTAATATTACCCTCCAACAAGATATCACTGTCTATAGTTCCCATTCCGTTACAGCTCTTTTGGGACAGCTACAGACTCAGCATCTCACGATGGCTCGTCAGAATAGATATGAGATTGCTCTCCTTAATAACCCGAAGGTCCAGTTTGCCCACTGCACCACTATCAACCCTGCTAACTTTTTGACGTATCCTCCCACGGACATGCTCGACCGAACTCATGACTGTCTGCAACTGTTGCGAGAAGTCTCCTCGGTCCGAGACGACCTCTCCGATATACCCCTCCCAAGTGCAGATTGTTCCTTTTTCACCGATGGAAGTTCTTCCATCGGCGAAAGGGGGGATAGACAATCTGGCTATGCAATCATCGATCAAGACGGTGACGTAGTAGAAGCAGCAGCATTTGAAGTTCCCTTTTCTGCCCAACAAGCAGAATTATTTGCGTTAATACGAGCATGCATATTGGCAAAGGGAAGGAAGGTTAATATTTATACGGATTCCCGATACGCCTTCGGGGTAGTACATGATTTCGGGCAATTATGGAAAAACAGAGGATTTCTAACCTCTGCTGGTACACCCATCTCACACCAGCAGTTAGTAACACAGTTATTGCAGGCCCTTATGCTCCCAGACAAGATAGCGGTGGTAAAATGCGCAGCGCATACAAAAGGCACGGAACTGGTGGAAACGGGCAACAGGAGAGCGGACGAGAAGGCAAAAGAAATTTCTAAATCTGGCAAACTAATGGTGCCTAGAATGATGAGGCAGACTAAAACCCCCCCGGAAAAGTCTCCCTCTGAAAAACCTATGCCAACCATTGCTGACATAATCCAAATGCAGGAGGACGCTCCTGCAACTGCTGTAAATATGTGGAAAAACTTAGGATGTATGATAATGAAAATAAGCTGTGGGTCACCCCGGTAGGACAAACATGTATGACCGATGCATTAGCAGCCTGGGTGACCGAATGTGTACACTTTGCAACTCACTGTGGAGCTCGTGCCACAGGGGACATATTGTTAAAAAGCTGGTGGCACCCACGACTGCAGGAGATGGCCCAACAAATTAGCAGTCGGTGCCTAATCTGTCAACAGCACAACCCCGGTAAGGCCGTCCCCTGTGATCTTGGCACAACCCCCTTACCTGAGGGTCCATTTGAGACCCTACAAATGGATTACATTGAGTTGGAAAGATGTCAATGCTATAAATATGTGTTAGTCATTGTGGACACTTTTAGCAAATGGATCGAGGCCTACCCGACTACGGATAACAAGGCCTCGACAGTAGTTAAGGTGTTAATGCGAGAAATTGTTCCGCGATTTGGAATTCCAGCCCGGCTGAGCTCTGACAATGGTCCACACTTCATAGGTCAAATCAATAAGGAATTCTGTGCTCTGCTTGGAATAAAGCAACAGTTTCATTGTGCCTACAGACCACAAGCCGCTGGAGTGGTGGAAAGGGCTAATCAGACTCTAAAGACTAAACTCGCTAAACTACAAGCAGACACTGGGGCCACTTGGCTCAAACTCCTGCCTTTAGCACTCTTCCAGCTACGTGCCACCCCTGCAGGAAAAACCCGCCTAAGCCCAGCGGAAATACTATATGGCAGACCCTTTCGAACGCCTTGGGACAGCAGTGTTCCACGGAATGTTCAATTCCATTACATGACTACTGAGATGACTAATTATATATTAACACTAACTAGAATTTTGAAAGGATTACATTCCCGGGTCCGTGCCACCCAGGAAGAAGTCCCATCCATTACTCATGACATCTCCATCAACCCTGGGGATTATGTCCTAATTCGAAATTGGACACGTAAAGGTTTGGAACCGCGATGGGATGGTCCCCTAAAGGTTCTACTCACTACCCCCACTGCAGTAAAAGTGGAGGGACGAAACGCATGGGTACATATGCACCATTGTAAGTTAATTAAGTATCCATGATGTTCTAAACTTTTCCTTTAAGTCTTAGGAACACGAGTACCAGGATGAGGCCCCTCTTCGCTGTCACGATGCTCGCTACCCTGCTCTCTCTCGCTGCATCCGAAGGAAGAAGATGCCCGTATGGAAGCCGACGTCCACCCCTGTGCCGAGAAGGAACCCCACGATGTGGAACAACGACAGATCTCCGATGGATCACCACCCCTATCAACACCTGCCCGACCACCGTTCATCCCGACGACCAGAAGCCCCGATTCCTGACTACGTACATGGTTCTGATCTACGATCGCCGCACATGCCGGTGGAACTACCGGTGCATCGATAAGAACAGGGTACAAATTTCTGTACCAAGGACTACTCACCCCTACTCGCCTTCCAGAAGGAAGCGGGCAACGCACCATGTAACGGCAAATTCATTTCTGTTTATGTCCTATGTCTATGCTAAGAAAATGGATGTCTCCTCTTGCTGGGTATGTACACATGTCCCGACCCATGCCCATGGAGGCGTTCCCTTGATATCTGTTCCTTTCTCAATCGAACAGACGGCTGAATGGGTTATATTCCAGAACAGGACAGTAACTAGTCACTCTGCCTTACCAACCAGGGCCTCCAGGTCCTCCTCTGTAAACCACAGGGAAGCAGCCCAAGAATGGCTGAGTGCCGGCTACCCTTTGCGGGATTTTTTTGGTTGGCGACAGCCATCTTACTCAGCAGATCACACACCCCGTTCTTTAATATCCAGAACCCCAGACCGGAACGGTCTGCTTACTCCGGGAAGTAAGAACTCCTGGAACAAATGTGTTAGGAACCAGTTCATGTAGGTACACTTTTAGTCTTACTGACTGGAAAGGCCACGCCATCATCAATAACATTGTTAACCACACAGGGGGCCCTGATTGGACTCAAATATGGACCTCCTCGATGGTAACTAGCCTCACCTCCTATAATGGCACCTACTTCATTTGTGGCCATAGGCTTACCCTGGCTCCCCACTGACTGGGCAGGGTCGTGCTACTTGGGTTTCGTTGTTCCGGGTACTACACACTATGCCCAGCTCGAACATCATCCCCACTTTCGAGCCCAGAGGTCAATACCACCTTGGGAGGTAGTGACTTCCCTCTTATGGCCCCAAATAGGCGCCATCTGGTCCCTCCAGAAGTACGCGCTCCTCCGCGACCTATTGGAACAGGTTGCAAATGACACCGCGGAAGGACTTAGTGAACTCAGTGCAGAGTTGGTAGCCATACGAACGGTAGCCCTACAGAATCGTATGGCCCTGGATTACTTATTGGCCAAAGAAGGGGGGACCTGTGCTATCATAGGGACCGAATGTTGCACTTACATTCCAGACAGTTCAGAGAATATCACGCGTCTGGTAACCCATATCAGAGATGGAGTACAGCGCTTGCGACTCGCCGGTCAGGCTGACTGGTGGAACTGGATGTGGACCAATCCTTGGGCCACTTACCTGTTCCAGGGGCTCATTATCTTCGTTACCATCTGTTTGTTGCTCTGTATCATAGCTACTGGTGTGAAATGTCTATGCAACCGTTTGGGTGCTGCTGCATTACCACAGATGCTTCAGAGATCCGCCCTAGACGAAAAGGAAAAACTGGTTCCACCTACCCCTGACCTATATGAGGAAGTGGCATCCTGCCGGAGCCTAGTAGAGGAGGAGTACCTCCGCCTCGCTCTCATTTCCATTTAAAGTATCCTGAGTGTTATATGATCAAGGAATGATCAAAGGGGGGAATGTAGAAGTGGATTTCATTTGGAACTTAACTGATAGGGTTAATATAACAGTTCTGAAAAGCTCTGTGAAAGAGATGTCAACAGGTCAAGGGATGAAATAAAGGGAGTGTGTTCTGACCGTATCTGTAAAAGCAAAGATGTCAGAAGGTTATGGGATGGAATATAGGGAGTGTGGCATTGGTACTAATTAATGTTCTGACCGTATCTGTAAAAGCAAAGATGTCAGAAGGTTATGGGATGGAATATAGGGAGTGTGGCATTGGTACTAATTAATGTTCTGACCGAATCTGCAAAAGCAGAGAGGTCAAAAAGGCAAAGAATGGAATGAATGGGAACCGTTACTTTATTGCAGAGATAACATAATTGAGCTCGTTTGACCAGTTGGAACAAATAAACATTGAAATGTTAAAGGAAGGGCCTTGGAATGAGATAAGCCAGATGGCCATGGGATACAAAAACCTTTGTATTAATATTAATAGTGACTTGTGCTAATGATTATGTCAAAAATAACCTCCCGACCTCGAAGAATAATTCCATATATGTACATGTTCTGGATCCTTGCCAAATCATAGGTGTATCTAGGAATTTAAAGGGACCACCTCTAAGCTGTGATTGTATAAAGAGACAGTCCATATTTTGGACTTTGGCACTTCTCGAAGGTGGTTACCCGACTGCTTAGAGATTTGTCCCGGCCGTAAATAAACGAATATTCGTTACTGACGTGTTCGAGTGTTTTACTTCTGGACTGACGATCAGATACGTGAAAGCGCAATTCACACAC